>NW_028225619.1:0-52500 GCF_052327205.1 Somniosus microcephalus | reverse complement strand
AGCCAGCTGGCGGGGCCTTACCGAATTTCTAGGCCCACGTGTCTTGAGGATTTTCTGATTGATTGTCCTTGAATCTGAGTTGTTGCCTCAGATGATGGTTTCTCAGCTGTGTGATCAGGTTGTTCAACAGTATCAGTCTCTTGACCTGCTGTGGCTGGTCCCATGAGAAGATCGCGATGATTTCTTCTCAGAACAGCACCCTCATCTGTCTGAATGGTGTATGATCTTGGTTGAACTTCACTCAGGACAGTTCCCTTCTGAGTCCATGTGTTTGTTTTGTCTTTGAACCTTACTTGGTCACCAGTGTGGAGTTCAGGTAGGTTTTGTGTTCCTCTGTCATAGTAGTACTTTTGCTTTTCTTTCTGTTGTTCTTTGAACTTCCTCACTTTCTCCCCCTCTTTTGTTTTCAGGAGTTTCTCCGGGATGGGTAGGTTTGACCTTAGCCGACGTCCCATCAGGAGTTGGGCTGGTGACATACCACACTCGAGCGGCGTTGTGCGGTATACAAGCATGCTCTGGTAGAAGTCAGTTCCACTGTCTTTTGCCTTGTACATCAGTCTTTTCACTGTCTGGACCGATTTTTCCACTAGACCATTGGACTGTGGAAAGTGAGGACTTGACGTTGTGTGGACAAAGTCCCACTCTTTGGCAAAGTGTCGGAAACTTGCATTGTAAAACTGCCATGATTTCCTCATGTGTTGGAAGCTTGAAGTGCTCTCTCTTTATTGCTCTGTTTAGATCTCTTGGATCCAGGCAAATTCTGAGCTTTCCATTCTTTTTGTCCACTACGACGAGGGAACCCGCCCACTCAGTTGGCTCATCTATCTTCTGAATCACGTTCAGGCTTTCCATCCTGTCCAACTCTGCCTTCAGTTGCTTTTGAAGAGCAAACGGGACTTTTCTGCATGGATGTATGACCGGTGTCATACTTTTATCTACTCTGATCGTGTGTTCTCCTGGAATGCAGCCTAGACCCTTAAATAGGTCGTTGTACTCTTTCATGAGTTCATCATAGACTGTCTCTCCTTTGCTTTCCACAACGAGGACTCTCTTTACCAGGTTCAGTCTCACACAGGCTTTTAACCCTAGTATGGCTTGCATATCCTTTGGCACCACGATTAATGCTAGCGTGTGCTCTCTGTCCTTGTGTGTTACTTTGACAATGCATCTTCCTTTCACT
Source organism: Somniosus microcephalus (assembly GCF_052327205.1). Classification (NCBI taxonomy): domain Eukaryota; kingdom Metazoa; phylum Chordata; class Chondrichthyes; order Squaliformes; family Somniosidae; genus Somniosus; species Somniosus microcephalus. The sequence continues at coordinate 51,320 of NW_028225619.1, read as the reverse complement.
GGTATATCAGTACCTGAGTATCCTGTCACTTTCAATTTTATTCCATGTATCTTTGGTCTGGGTCTAATTTTCTTAAAAGCAGTCTCTGACATCACATTAACTTGTGCTCCAGTATCCAATTTAAATGGAATGTGTATGTCATTCACTTTTAGTGTCAACATCCAGTCTCTTTTTTCTTCTTTGTTTTCAGACACAACATCTACATTGAACTCCTCAATCTCGCTTTCATCTACTGCATGGACCTTGCTTTGTTGCACTTGGTTCTTGCAGCAACGGGCATAATGGTTGTTTTTGTTGCAACTATTGCATTTTTTACCATATGCTGGACACTTTCTTGGTGGATGTTGTGTACCGCATCGACTACATGTCTTTCGATTGTCCCTTTCATTTTTGTTCGCTGGCCACGCCTCTTTTTTCACATTGGCACTCTTTTTGTTAACCGGTTTGTGTCCGTTCATTCTCACTGCATCCACGTTGCAGCTATTGTCACTGAACAGCTCCTTTGCCTGCAACTTCACAGTCTCTGTAGCCCTACACAGTGCTATGGCTTTTCCCAGGTCTAGATCTTGCTCTCTTAGCAGTCTTTCCCTTAGACCATTATCCGGAATACCACACACCAGTCTGTCTTTTATCAGCGAGTCTGTCAGTCCCCCAAATTCACACGATTTGCTTCTGTTTCTCAGTTCAGTCACATACTGATCAATAGTCTCACCCGTTTTCTGTACACATGTGAAAAATCTGTGCCTCTCAAACGTCACGTTATGTTTAGGTATGCAGTAGGCCTCAAACTGTTCCATTATTTTATCTAGCTTCATTTTGTCTCCATCAGCAGCGAATGTGAAGTTATTATACACCTCCAGCGCTTCATCACCCACGACATGTAAGTACAGTGACGCTTTCATTTTATCACCTTTCTCGTCAGCTCTGATTGCCACTAAATACAACCCCACACGTTGTTTGAATCTCCTCCAATTTTCAGCCACATTACCTGTCAACTGAAGCTTCGCCGGTGGGAGTAAACCTTCCATTTTTCACTTCGTTAGCTATTCTCTAATGGTAAGTAACGATGTTCTCTTTTGGCTTGCTAATCTGTGGAGAGCTGATTTAACTTCAGATTTTTCCTCTTCATCTCTTTCAATCACTTCTGACACCATGTATTGATTTCTTTGTGGGTTCAATGACGAGACATTTATGAAAGAGAATGTCTTTTAATCTAAAGTCTGTTCAACTCTTTATACAGCATTTACAGGAGACATCATGCTAGTGATGCATCTAGAACAAAACTGAAACTAAACTCAACTGCTTGTCTCTGTCACGTGACCTCTGCTGGTCAGGCAAAAGTAATCAATACCTGCAAACATGCTGGTAAGGCATCATAATCAAACAGGCAAATAACATCACTATTTGCTGATATCATTACACCCCCCAGAGGCACTAACGGGCGGCGCTAACCAACTGAATTTTTCCCCCTTAATCTTACAACAGGAGCAGGAGTCGGCCCTTCAGCCCTCGAGCCTGTTCCATTATTCAATCCGATCACCGCTGATCTGTATCTGAACTCCACTTAGCGACTTCCATAAAATCCTGAAATCAGACAACATCCTGACAGTGAGTGATTGAGAAATCTGGAGCCCCAGCGGGTTTCCGCTCGCACTCTGAGCAGGTGCACTGGGTTTTGGGAGATCAGAAAGGCTCGAGGACTGACAGGATATTGGACTATGGAGAGCTTCACAACTGAGCCCCAGCCTGTTTCTCTCAATCTCTCACTGTCTCTCTATCTCTCTCACTCTCTCTCTCTCTCTTTCTCCCACTCTCTCTCTCTATCTCTCTCACTCTCGCTCTCTCTTTCTCACTCTCTCTCTCTCATTCTCACTCTCTCTCTCTCTCTCTACCTTTCTCCCACTCTCTCTCTCGTCTTTCGGATGAGACGTTAAACCGAGGTCCCATTTGCCTCTCAGGCGGATGTAACAGATCCCACGGCGCTATTCGATGAAGAGCAGAGGAGTTAGAAACATAGAAAACTAGGAGCAGGAGCAGGCCAGTCGGCCCTTCGAGCCTGCTCCACCATTCAATATGATCATGGCTGATCCTCTATCTCAACACCATATTCCTGCACTGTCCCCATACCCTTTAATGCCTTTTGTGTCTAGAAATCTATCTATCTCCTTCTTAAATATATTCAGTGACTTGTCCTCCACAGCCTTCTGTGGTAGAGAAGTCCACAGGTTCACCACCCTCTGAGTGAAGAAATTTCTCATCTCAGTCCTAAATGTCCTACCCCGTATCCTGAGACTGTGACCCCTCGTTCTAGACCCCCCAGCCAGGGGAAACATCCTCCCTGCATCCAGCCTGTCTAGCCCTGTCAGAACTTTATACGTTTCAATGAGATCCCCTCTGATTCTTCTGAACTCTAGTGAATACAGGTCTAGTCGAACCCAAGTTCACCCAGCTGTCCTACAAAAAATGTATCACTCAACTGACATCACTAAAACAGATCATCTGGTCATTATCACATTGCTGTTTGTGGGAGCTTGCTGTGCTCAAATTGCCTGCCGTGTTTCCTACATTACAACAGTGACTACACTTCAAAAAGTATTTCATCGACTGTGAGGCACTTTGGGACGTCCTGTGGCCATGAAAGTTACGATAGAAATGCCGGTTCTTTCTTTGGTTATACCAACAGCTTGAGTTACACAGCCCACATAACTCCTTGTTTTCACATGTCAGGGGCTTGTAATTAGGGGCGTTCCTGAGTTCTCAGCCTTTTCAGGCTCTGCCAGCTGGTTTGAAGTTGCTGGTCAGCTTTTCCTGGTCTTCTAGATTGCCGTGTAGACATTTCTGAGCTTAAAATGAATGGAAAATCTTTGGGATGAACGGCCATCTGAACAATCCTCCCCCTCCTGTCACAGCCGCCTATATAAATACAAGTTCTTTCTTGCTTTAGGCTGTAGCCAAGCACTGGCTGGAGAATCAGGGCCACAATGTTACAACACTCTCTCTGACCCACGCTCATGTTTAGCTCCGTCTGGTTTTGTCAGTGAAGCTCCTGAAATTATCTCTTTGATGGAATCGCATTGAACTGTGGAAGGAAAATGATTCACTTAAACTGACTGAAAGAGAAAGCAAGAAGGATGTAATGAGGTGAATTCCTGCCCTGAGTCAGGGCCCTGGAGCAGCGCCGCCTGGTGTCCAGGCTGAGTCACTACCTGTTCCTGGGAGGAAGAAAGAAATAACTTGTATTTATACTGAGCCTTTCACACCCTCAGGACCTCCCAAAGTGCTTCACAGGCAATGAAGTATTTTTGAAGTGTCGTCTGTTGTAATGTAGGGAGAGGCGGCAGCCCATTGCGCACAGCAAGATTCCACAAACAGCAATGTGACAATGACCAGATAATCTGTTTTAGTGATGTTGGTTGAGGGATAAATATTGGCCAGGACACTGGGGAGAACTCCCCATCTCCTCTCGAATAGTGCCGTGGGATCTTTTACATCCACCTGAGAGGGCAGATGAGAAAAGAAAGAAAGACTTGCATTTAAATAGCACCTTTCACGACCACCGGACTCCCAAAGTGCTTTACAGCCAATGAAGTACTATTTGAAGTGTAGTAACTGTTTTAATGTACAAAACGCAGCAGCCAATTTTCACACATCAAGCCCACCACAAACTGCAATCTGATAAAGACCAGATAATCTATTTTAGTGATGTTGATTGAGGGATAAACATTGGCCAGGACGCCGGGGATAACTCCCCTGTTCTTCTTCGGAATAGTGCCACAGGATGCTTTACATCCACCTGATAGAGCACAGAGCCTCGGTTTAATGGCTCATCTGAAAGACGGCACCTCCGGCAGTGCAGCACTCCCTCAGTACTGCACTGGAGTGTCAGCCTAGATTATGTGCTCAAGTCTCTGGAGTGGGACTTGAACCCACAACCTTTTGGCTCAGAGGCGAGAGTGCTGCCACTGAGCCAAGGCAAATGCCTTAATGAGTAAACTCTGATAGAACAAAAGTGGTCAACCTTTCCAAGCTGAGGAGACAGGAAAAGAAACAGTAAACCGCAGGCCAGGCCTGCCCACCGGAGAGAAAGGGGACCCTCCCCCGCAAGGAGCAAATTAGGACAACTCTTGCTCCCAGTTGCAGGAAGATGCATCCCCCATCCCGCTCTGGTTAACCCACCCACAACCAACATGGGGACATCTGCCCATCAGAAGGAGCGATGTTCCCCTTGGCCTGGGGAACTGGGAAAGTAACAGGCTACCTTGGGGCCTGTTCTCGAAGAGTCTCTCAGCACAAACTGGAACCAAAGAAGCTGCCTCGGCCCATCAACCTGCTTTGCTCCCAGTGTAGGAAGCCGGGTGTAGCGATACATTCCTCCCACAGGCACCGTGCAGTCAGGATGCACAGTGGCTCCGTGAAATCTCCATGGACTCCCATTGAGTGTGTGGATTCATCACCTGAATATGGAATGATCTCGGAGCATATCAGTGTGAACGTACCTTTAATTGCACAATAACTTCATAAAATGTTTTACTGTTAGAGATTCAGATTGAGAGATAGTAAGTGAAACCATTTTATACAAAATAATTTACATATATTCTATACTATATTCCATTTATTTATTTCTGCAGCTGAAAAAATATAATTGAAAGACTGTGTAAAAGGCCGACAGTGTATCTGTACAAAAGGTTACAGAGAATTACACAGAATTTACAGACAGAAACAGGCCATTCGGCCCAACAGGTCTTTGCCGCTGTTTATGCTCCACACGAGCCTCGTCCCACCTTACTCCATCTCACCCTATCAACATATCCGTCTATTCCTTCCTCCCTCATGTACTTATCGAGCTTCCCCTTAACTGTATCTGTGTTATTCACCTCAACCACTCCATGTGGTGGCGAGTTCCACATTCTCACCACTCTCTGGATAAAGAAGTTTCTCCTGAATTCCTTATTGGATTTATTACTGACTATCTTATACTCGTGGCCTCTAGTTTTGGACTCCACTACAAGTGGAAACTGTAGTGTATGTACCTTGAAGAAGGAACTATATTCTGCAGCCCCTGTATACTGCAGTACCAGTAGTGACCACCCCTGTATATAAGCCTGTGAAGTAACTTTGTATAGTAGTTCCAGTTTTGTCTCCATCCAGTAAACACCTGTTATAACCAACTTCTGCAGTCCGTGTCTCAATTACACATGGACATTACACTGGCGACGAACAGATCCGAACTTACCTACAGTTCTGCACCACCTCACGCGGATCCATCCCTGAAGCGAAGTTATTAGAGGTCGAAGCCAGAAGGAAGAAATCCAAAAAAAAAAAAAAAAACGAACAGAAGAAACGGGCGTCAACCGTGGGCAACCGCCCTCTGATTCATCGAATTCAAAGATTTGCAGTAGAGGCTGTCGAGAGCTGGGCTTGGTTCTCCAGTCTATGGTGTTCCAGCTAATCGGGCTGGTGGCAGGTAGTACACTGATCCTTCCTGGGCTGCGGCGGGCTAGAGCTCGATCGGGTGGCTTTTCAACGGGGCCGAGCAGCGTTGTCGGGAAGAGGAGAGAGAGAGAGAGGGTGGAGCACACAGGGCGCGGCCGGTGCTACGAAGCCGGGCAGCATACAGACCCGAGAGGAGGGAGGAAAGTGTCCCATAGGCTCTGCTCTGACGACGGGAACAGTAATTAAAATAAAAGAATAAGAAATTAGAAGCGCAGAAAGCCGCGAGGAGCTGCAGTTTGCCACGGGGACCGCAGAGAGCGGCGTAAGCAGCAGCGCGGGGGGGAAGCATGTGAAGACCATAGGGCGTCGCCATCAAGGCATAAAAACGCCAGCAACAGCGCTGGCAGCAGCGGAAAAGACAGAAAGCGCGGGAGGCGCCATTTTGTTCAATCGGGGAAGAAGACAAAGCGCGGGAGGCGCCATCTTAGATCTCCAAGATGCCGAAGACTGGCAATATCACTGCCTTCGATAATGAAATAGAAGACTGGACCACGTATGTGGAAAGAGTCGAATTATATTGCAAGGCAAATGAAGTAGCCGATGAGAAAAAGGCATCGGTACTGCTAAACTTAATGGGCGCAAGAACGTACGGCCTATTGCGGAACCTGATCACTCCAGTCAAACCGATGGAGAAGAGTTTTAACGAAATTGTTGAGATCCTACAGGAACACCTAAATCCTACACCGCTGCTGATAGCAGAAAGATTTAAATTCCACAAGAGAAATCAGCATAAAAATGAGAGCAATGCTGAGTACCTTACGGAACTACGCAAGCTATCAAAGCACTGCCAGTTCGGAGCAGGACTGGCAGATACCTTACGGGACAAATTTGTCTGTGGACTCCTGAGTGAAGGAACCCAGAAGAGGTTACTCTCAGAGAAAGAGCTGACGCTAGATAAGGCTTTCAGCATGGCAGTATCGTACGAAGCAGCAGCAAGGGGAGCTGCGGAAATACAGCAAAAACCACAGGAATACGGCACCCATGAAATGACACGGGGATTTGAAAAATGTTATCGCTGCGGCAGAACAACCCATGACCAGAAGGACTGCTGGTTCAAGGACAAAACATGCAGGCAATGCGGAAAGATGTGACACATTGCACGAGTTTGCAGGTCCGGGAAGAAGACTAACGACAACAAAAAGACTACTAAGGAAAAGTAGAGGAAAGTACAAAAGATGACGGACAGTAGTCCCGAAGACCAGAAGAATGATAGTGAATCCGGGAACAAGAGACTAAGCTGTCTCAAACTACACAATGTAATCGCAAAAGAGGATCACTGAACCAGTTGGGTCACCCTCACGATAGCAGGGTCCCACGTCAAAATGGAATTGGATACAGGAGCAGCCCTGACCGTCATGAATCGACGAGACTATGAGCGGCTATTCTCACACATACCCTTGAAAGACACATCCATTGTCTTGAAGACATATACGGGGCAGAAAGTATACCCCAGCGGGAAAATAAGGGTGCCTGTCGAATACAACGGCAAGGAAATACAGAAATTGTATCTGTACATACTGCAAGATGGTGGACCACCGTTATTGGGATGTGAATGGATCAGAAAGATAAGTTTAGACTGGCACTCCATTCAGGCACTGACTGTGGCTGGTAAAAAGGATGACGACGTCACACCTGGACGATTGGCAAAAATCTTAGATAACGCTAAATAGGTATTTCAACAAGGACTGGGAACTCTTAAAGGCGTAACCGCCTTGATAAAAATAGAAGAGAATGCAATTCCCAAGTTTTTCAAAGCAAGACCGGTACTGTGTGCAATTCGCCCAGCCGTCGAGGCAGAGCTGGAGAATCTGGAGAATGCAGGTGTGTTATCTAAGGTAGACTGGAGCGCGTGGGCAACACCCATCATTCCTGTCATGAAGAAAACGTTAAACAATAAGTCTGAGGAGCCAAGGAAGGTTCGCATCTGTGGGGACTTCAAGGTGACTGTGAACCCAGTCCTTCACACAGTACAGTATCCTCTTCCGAGGATAGAAGATATTTTCGCCTCACTATCTGGAGGGAAACGTTTTACAAAAATTGACCTAGCGCAAGCATATTTGCAGATGGAGGTTGAAGAATCCTCTAGGAAATATCTCACGATAAACACTCACAAAGGTCTTTACCAGTATAATCGACGGGTATTCGGTGTAGCATCAGCCCCGGCTATATGGCAAAGAGCGATGGAACAAGTCCTGCAAGGGATTCCGGGAACTCAGTGTTACTTGGACGACATCCTAATGACAGGTGAAAATGACAGTGAACACCTTGCCAACCTAGAGCAGGTGCTCACTAGACTAAGAGAACATGGGCTACGAGCCAATCGCCCCAAGTGCGAGTTTTTTAAGAAACAAATATCGTATTGTGGCCACGTGATTGATGAAGAGGGGTTACATAAGTCCCCTGACAAAATTGAAGCGGTAGTTAATGCTCCAGCGCTTGAAAATGTGTCGCAACTGAGGTCATTCCTCAGATTGGTGAATTACTACCATAAGTTTTGGCCGAATTTGTCCACAATTCTGCACCCACTGAATGCCCTGCTACAAACTGGAGTAGCATGGAAATGGAGCGATGAATGTAAGCGGGCCTTTCAGAAGTGTAAAGGCCTGATCACTTCAAGAGAAGTATTGGCTCACTTCAACCCATCACTACCGATAAGACTGGCGTGTGATGCGTCTCCCTACGGCGTTGGAGCGGTACTGTCACATAAATTCTTGATGGTTCAGAGAGGCCGATAGCTTTTGCGTCACGCTCGTTAACTTCAGCCGAGTGTAACTACGCCCAGATTGACAGAGAGGCCCTCAGCCTGGTGTGGGGGGTGAAGAACTTCAATCACTACCTGCACGGACAGAAATTTACTCTACTAACTGATCATCAACCTCTTGTCTCCATTTTCAACCCTAAGAAGGGCGTCCCGATAATGACAGCACAACGGCTACAGAGGTGGTCCCTTTTCCTAGGGGCACACCAATATGATATAGAGTACAAAGGAACTAAACAGCATGGGAATGCTGATGGATTGTCGCGCCTACCGTTGCCGACGGTGGAAGAAGCACCTGCAGTGGATCCTGTGGAGATATTCCACTCGACCATAGTCGAATGTCTCCCTGTGACGAATGCAAACATAGAAAAGGAAACACGAAATGACCCGACACTCTCCAGGGTCTATGATTTAACGGTGAAGGGATGGCCAGCAGATGGCGAACCACTGTTGCCAGCATTCTCGCCGAGAAGAGAACAGCTGCCAGTGTGCCGAGGAACCTTGATATGTGGATCCAGAGTAGTAATTCCACCCAAATTGAAGGATAGAGTGCTCAATGAGCTTCATGAGGGTCATCTGGGAGGGGTAAAAATGAAGAACTTAGCCAGAGCGTTTGTGTGGTGGCCGGGAATCGATAGAGAAATCGAAGAGATGACCAAGAGCTGTACAGGATGCCAGAAGGTCCAAAACGCCCCACCACAAGCCCCTCTACATCCATGGGAGTAGCCCTCATCTCCATGGCAAAGGGTACACATTGATTTTGCTGGTCCATTTATGGACTCGATGTTTTTAATTGCGGTGGATGCACATTCAAAGTGGCCAGAGGTAATAAAAATGTCCTCAACCACCACAGAAAAAACTATCACAGTCTTACGAACCATATTCGCCAGAAATGGGCTGCCTGAACAGATTTGCTCCGACAATGGACCACAGTTTGTGTCTGAAGAGTTCCGGAGGTTCTTAAAGAACAATGGTGTTAAGCATTACACATCCGCCCCATATCATCCAGCCACCAATGGATTGGCTGAGAGGTTCGTTCAAACATTCAAGAAGGCTATCAAGGCAATGTGTAATGAAGACATACCCCTACAACACAAGGTGGATAACTTCTTGTTTGCCTACCGGAATGCGACACATGCGGTTACCAACCAAACTCCAGCCATGATGTTGTTCAATCGAAGACTAAGATGCCGCTTGGATTTGGTTAAGCCAAACATCAGAAGAGATGTGGAGAATGTAGTGTCCGTGTGTTGATAAAGACACTGAAGACAGGAGTTGGTTCATAGGTATTTAGTAAGCAAAGTCTGGGGGGGTTTTCTAAAGGATATACACAATACACAGGCTTATATAGCCCAAGTGGCAATTAGCGGCATTACGCACACCTGGGGCTCTTAAAGGCACATACACCACAATTCCTCCCCTTTTAGCTAACCAGTACATCATATTTTAAGTAATTATTAATTACATGTTATATGCAAAATAATATACATTGCTGTAATTAATTAATTATAAGTTAGTCTCTCAGGAGGCTTCCTGACTCTGTCCGGATAACGCCTCGGGGGTGTAGTAGTTTCTGGTGGTGTAGTAGGTTCTTCTGGCAAGGCTGATTCGGCTTGAATGCCAGTGTCGGGTTCATCGGGTTCCAGTATCACCGGATCGGAGGTAGATATGGGTATCTCTATTTCATCATTAGATGTATAGAGTGGTGGTGTAGGTTGTCCCTTTTCGGATGACTTTATGATTTGGTGAAACGTTTCCCTCCGGATAGTGAGGCGAAAATATCTTCCATCCTCGGAAGAGGATACTGTACCGTGTGAAGGACCGGGTTTACAGTCACCTTGAATTCACCAAAGATGCGAAGTTTTCGATGTTCTTCAGAGTTATTTTTCAATGCTTTTTTCATGACTGGAACGATGGGTGTTGCCCATTCGCTCCAATCTATTTTGGATAATACGCCTGCTTTTTCCAAATTCTCCAGCTCTGCCTCGACTGCTGGACGTATTGCGTATGGCACCGGTCTTGCCTTAAAAAATTTGGGAATTGCTGCATCTTCCACTTTTATTGAGGCGGTGATGCCTTTCAAGGTTCCTAGTTTCTCTTGAAACACTTCTTTGGCGTTGGCCAAGATGTCTTTTAATCGTTCAGGTACGATGTCATCATTGTTTTTTTCCTTACTGGTCACCGTCAGTGCCTGAATGGAGTGCCAGTCTAAACGTATCTTTCTGATCCATTCACGTCCCAACAACGGTGGACCACTATCTTGTAGAATGTATAAATACAACTTTTGTATTTCTTTGCCGTTGTATACAACAGGCACCCTTATTTTTCCTTTGGGGTATACTTTCTGCCCCGTATATGTTTTTAAGATAATGGATGTGTCTTTTAGAGGTATATGCGAAAATAGCCTCTCGTAATCTCGTCGATTTATTACGGTTAGAGCTGATCCTGTATCTAGCTCCATTTTAACTGGGGACCCTGCTATTGTGAGGGCAACCCAAATGGTTTGGTAATCCTCTTTGGCAAGTACATTATGTAATTTGAGACAGCTTAGTCTCTTGTTTTTGAAGTCGCTATCGCTCTTCTGGTCTTCGGAGCTACTGTCCGTCATCATTTGTACCTTCCTGTACTTTTCTTTATTGATTTTTTGTTTTCTGTCAGTGGATTTATTTTGTCCAGATTGGCATACCCGTGCAATGTGTCCAATCTTCCCGCATTGCCCGCTTTGGGCTGCATTCACAAGCAACCCGACTCCAAGAAGACTCGATCCTGACGAGCCGGGGGCCGCTACCGGCCTCACACCGTCCACAGGCCACCGCCGAGTTGAATCCTCCGGGCAGACTGCGCGGACCCCACCCGTTTACCTCTTAATGGTTTCACGCCCTCTTGAACAGGAGAAAACGGCAACAAGCACCTTGCCAATTTGGAGCAGGTGCTCACTAGGCTGAAAGAACGGGGCCTACGAGCAAATCGCCCCAAGTGCGAATTTTTCCAAAATCAGATATCATATTGTGGCCACATAATTAATAATGAAGGGTTGCATAAGTCACCTGAAAAAATTGAAGCAGTTATAAAAGCCCCAGCACCTGAAAATGTTTCACAATTAAGGTCATTCCTGGGATTAATAAATTACTATCATAAATTTTTACCGAACTTATCAACTCTTCTACACCCTCTTAATGAACTTCTACAGACAGGAGTGATTTGGAAATGGAACAAAGACTGTAAACGTGCCTTCCATAAATGCAAAGACTTAATCACATCCGAAGAAGTTTTGGCTCATTACAACCCATCACTACCAATCAGACTGGCGTGCAATGCATCCCCTTATGGCATAGGAGCAGTATTATCCCATCCTCATCGCCACTGTAGTGTCCATGGGTTGATAAAGACACTGAAGACAGGAGTTGGTTCATAGGTATTTACTAAGCAAAGTCTGGGGGGGGGTGGTTCTAAAGGATATACACAATACACAGGCTTATATAGCCCAAGTGGCAATTACTGGCATTACGCACACCTGGGGCTCTTAAAGGCACATACACCACAGAGAACAGGCAGTTTCAGAATATGAATGAAAGGCCAACCAGGAGTTTCAAGATAGGTCAACCAGTTTTGGCCCGGGACTACCGCACAGAGAAATGGCAGCCAGGAGCGATCTGCACACGGCAAGGACCTCTAATGTATACCGTGGATGTTGGAGAGAGCATTGTAAGACGCCATGCTGACCAGATTCTAGAGTCACTGGAAAACGTCAAGTCTACACCACGATCCTATATACCTGGTGATGAAACCGAAGTACCAATTGCATCTACCTCAGAATCGGTGATATTGGAAGCAGACGAACCAAACAACGACGTTGATCCCGAATCAACTTTGCCAGAAGAACCTGATACCCCAAAGAGGCGTTATCCGGACAGAATCAGGAAGCCTCCTCAAAGACTGAATTTATAATTGATTAACTTCAGCTAATGTATATAGCAACTGTAATTGTAAATATGTTATTTAATTATTAATCGAATGTTATGTACTGTTTAGCTAAAAGGGGAGGAATTGTAGTGTATGTACCTTGAAGAAGGAACTATATTCTGCAGCCCCTGTATACTGCAGTACCAGTAGTGACCACCCCTGTATATAAGCCTGTGAAGTAACTTTGTATAGTAGTTCCAGTTTTGTCTCCATCCAGTAAACACCTGTTATAACTTCTGCAGTCCGTGTCTCAATTACACACGGACATTACAGAAACATCTTCTCGCCATCAGCCCTATCGAACCCCTTCATCATTTTAAAGAGCTCTATCAGGTCACCTCTCGGTTTCTCTTTTCTTTCCTGAATACCGAATAAAAAAGGAAAACACGAGAGAATCAAACTGACAAAGAGCCTCGTGTTTCGAGGAACGAAGGATTGATTTGTTGTGTTCTGCACTCCATTCCAAACACTGGGCACAGATATCTCCGGTCCGGGTTTTGTGTCTTCTTGGTAAAATAAAGGGTGAAATCTGTGTTCGGGCATTGTGACAGCGAGATTAATTTTAAAACCCAAATACTGTGCACAAACTACAAAACAGCAAATTACTTCAGCCCCCCAACTAGATACATTTTACATCTTCTCCAGAATCGCCCGACTGTGGAGCCGAGTCAATGGACTGTTTCTGCTCTGTTCATGGCCGGGTCTCAGGCTGTTTGTTTTTAACCAGTCCCCCGGGGGGTAAAACTCTATAGGGACTGAGGGAAAATAACTAGACAGACTGAGATCGACAACAACAACAACTTGCATTTATATAGCGCCTTTAACACAGTAAAACATCCCAGGATTCACAGGAGCGTTATCAGACAAAATATGACATCGAGGGACATAAAGAGACATTAGGACAGGTGACCAAAAGCTTGGTCAAAGAGGTCGGTTTTAAGGAGTGTTTTAAAAGGAGGAGAGAGTGTTGGAGAAGCGGAGAGGATTCGGGTATTCTGGAGCTTAGGGCCGAGGCTGCTGAAGGCACGGCCGCCAATGGTGGGGCGATGTTAATCGGGGATGTACAAGAGGCCAGAGTTGGAGGAACACAGAGATTTCGAAGGGTTTTAGGTCTGGAGGAGGTTCCAGAGATAGGGAGGGGTGAGGAAATGGAGGGACTTGAACACAAGGATGAGAATTTTTAAATTGAGGTTTTGCCGGACTGGGGACCAATCAGTGTCCCTGTAATTTTTTGGGGGGCTGCGTGGCCCCTTTAACGGGCTGCACGCTCCATTCAAAATATCGCACAGATGTGGGTTTTCCATTTAAAACCAGCAAGATGGCATGTGTGGGATCTTCAGAGAGCTGCGCGGCCGCACAGCTTAAAGGGAACATTGGAGCCAATGTAGGTCAGTGAGAACAGGGGCGATGGGTGAACGGGACTTGGTGCCAGTTAAGATTCGGGCAGCAGAGTTTTGGAGGAGCTCAAGTTTACAGAGGGGGGAAGGTGGGAGGTCGGCCGGGAGAGCTTTGGAATCGTCAAGTCTCGAGGTAACAAAGGCCTGGATGAGGGATTCAGCAGCAGAGGAGCTGAGACAGGGTCGGAGACGGGCCATGTTACCGAGGGGGAAGTAGGCGGTCTTGGTAATGGAGCAGATATGGGGTCAGAAGCTCATCTCAGGGTCAAATAGGAAGCCAAGTGTGAGAAAAGTACTTTCCGCAGACTTTTCAATGGAATGGGCCTTTTAGATTGAAAGTTGTTCTTGTGGGCAGTTTGTGTGACTGTCCTTGTACACCTACGTCAGGAGACATTTCATCTACTGAGGTTATCTGATGTTCTGGGTCATGGCCTGGGAACCTGAGTCGACTGTGTCTGAACATCTTGGAATGTAGGAGAGTGTTTAGGAGGCAGTAAGGGAGGAGCCAGGAACTTCAATAGCAGTGAGAGATCAGAGTGTGGAACTGAAGGAGTGAGGAGCGAGAGAAGGTGCCAATGACGCTCTGTGCCTGGAGCCCCGAGCTATTCAGATGTGTGTCTGGAGGGAGATGGGGAGGCAGGCAGGGATGGGCGGATACTGCAGCCGCGGTCTGGAAAGCAGGAGGGACAGGAGGTAGTGGAGGGCAGGCTGCTCTGCCAGCAATGATGGATTGGAAGCAGGAGAAAGAGGAGCCGCCCCAGGCTTTGGCCCCAGGCGCGGCTGTGGAATCAGGTTCAGCCTGTGTTGACCATCGGAGCCCAGGGACCAGTTCCCAACACTGTGGCGGGGGCTGGGCTGTGAAGGTGGCTGGGGGCGATTATGGGAGGTTGTAGTGAGTTGTACAAGGCGATTGGTGATGGATGTGACCCCACCACTGACTGGCTCACCGAGGCCTGGGTTATTGCAGGGATGGAGAGGAAATCTGAGCAAAGTAGGGACAGAAAGGGGAAAGTCCACATGGTGCAGGGGAACTTCAGAGGACAAAGAGGGAACCAGAATGTTGGAGGAGTTGTAGGTGGTTTGCTTTGGTGGTTCGAATCACCTCTCCTACTTAGTTCTATATGACAGGAATTACGGTGAACAGGAATGGTAACATGGAGAAGCTTTTCAGACTCAACAGTATGGTGTTTAATAAGGTTAACACACACACCCGCCTCCAGTACGTAAAATGCCTGGTGGCGTAAAACAAACAGTACAACAATACAACTTGGCCCGTCGAACAGGCCCCTGTCTTGTGATAAGACGCCTAAAATCACACTGTGTTGCAATACAGAGTATAACACGGACTTGTCCCACAAACCCCGGAACATACACTATATAATACACACAGAACCTCCCCACTAAACCCCTCTGGATTGGGTGGGACACACAACACCCCCTCACACAGTACCGGTGGTCTTAAGGATGTGTGGGCTTGGACAATGCTCACCCCGATTGTCCGTTTTCTGACTCGCTGCTCCCCTGTGTAGAGCGTGTCTCCTGGTCCCGTATCGCCGATGCAGTATCCAAGTCCCAGCTTCGAGGTTCGTTCCTACAGTCGAAGAGCAAGGCGAGGCTCTTGTCGCTCGTGGTGGTTTAGAGCAAGCGAGAGGGAGCGAATGGCCAAAGCTGCCCTCTCTATATCCTCTCAGGTCTGTGTAGTTGCAGTGATGTCTTTTTAATCACCTTTCTTTGTCTGGTTTCTCCCCTTTCGGGGCTATCCCATCTAGGTGCTGGTGTTAATGGCAGGTGATGGGCCGCACTTCTCACCTGATCCTGGGTTAAGTTGCTTCCCATTGATTTACAATGGACCTCTTTTGTCCGGTTCCCGCCTTTCGGGGCTATCTCATCTAGGTGCTTGTGACTGTATGAGTCATCTCACCGGACTCATTGTCTTCCCAGAGAATTCTGTCTGCCCAGACATTCTCCCATAATTAGTTTGTAGGTCTGGCTGGAATCTCCTGTCCACGAACACCGGGGACCCTCCCATCTTCTCCAAACAGGCTGTTGGTCAAACAGCAGTAACAATCATTCCAAAAGCCTGAAATAAACTTGGGGCCTGTGTTCGAGGTTTACAAGCTCCACAATCAGAGGAGGAGCTGGTCGTGTCAGCCGTGGCTCACTTGGTCGCACTCACGTCTCTGAGTGAGAAGATTGTGGGTTCAAGTCCCACTTGAGCCCGTGATGTAGGCTGACACTCCAGTGCAGGACTGAGGGAGCTCTGCACTGTCGGAGGTGCCGTCTTTCAGATTAAACGTTAAACCGAGGCCCCGTCTGCCCTCTCAGGAGGGTGTAAAAGATCCCAGGGCTCTATTCGAAGAAGGCGAGTTCTCCTGGTATCCTGGCCAACATTCATCCCTCACCCAAAACAGATCGTTCATCTTATTCGCTGTTTCTAGGAACTTGCTGCATGTAAATTGGCGACTGTGTTGGCCGACAAAACAGTGACTGCACCTCAAAGTAATTCATTGGTGGTGAAGAGCTTTAGGATGTCCAGAGGATGGGAAAAGTGCTCCGTAAATTGAAGCTCTTTCTTTTTTAGGCCCTGGGCCTACAAGGAGAGGTTCAGGGAGCTGGGAATGTTTATACTGGAGTGAAGGAGGCCCGGGGGAGACTTTATCCAAGAGTTAGAGAGAAACTGAGACTTCAGACATTGGCCCAGATTTTGTGGCAGTAATGACGGTGAAACTGTCAGTGTTCACTGTCATTACTCCTCGGAATGTGACAGAATCTTCCGGAGTCAGTGCGTGCGCAGATAGACGGAGAAATCCAGAAGTTGCGGTTGGTGATTCTCGGCGTCTCCACAGGTGGCGTTGTAGAGCTCCCCGGAGCCGACAATCAATTCAAATCACAACGAAATGTAGTTCCTGATGAAAACTTCCCCTATTACGCTGCAATATCGCTGTTAGAACAAACCCCAAAAGATCAGCCTTATTGAAGGTGTTGTAACTGGGTTTTAAGGTTGTTTTGACTGCTTAACAAGCATTCTGGCCCCATAAAACTCATTTTATATTTGTGGAATGTCAATTTTTCCATTAATATAATGGCCCAGAAATTCAGGTCGGGGGCTTCCCACGGGTGCAAGCCTCCGACCTGCACTTACCTTGCGCGCCGGCCGTTGGGCTGTGGACCCCCGTGGGATTCCGATCCTGGGCCTGCTCCAACTGCCGGCGCGCAGTGCTTGCGTATCCCAGGGGCACAGTTAGTTCGATGCATCCCCTGGGATCAAGTGGGCCATGGAGAGCCAATGGTAGCAGGGAATGCTTCATTCATAAATTTGACAGGAAGAGCTGTCAAACCTATAAATACTATAAGCCCCAAAACATCACTAAAACTTCAAATAATTTTTTTTTTTAAATCACATTTTTTAGATAACTATAAATTATATGAAATAACTATTTAAACAATAATTTAAATTTAAAAAAAATTAATTACGTTTTCTATCGGGGCTAAAAATAAACGTACCTTTCTTTAAAGTATTTAAAAATAATAAACCTGTGGAAAAAATGATTTAATTTTATTTAATTCACCACTAGCCTTGTTAAAAGCGCCTGCTTTTTAAGGGTGTAACTGCTGGAGACTTACCCTCCCAGAGAAACCTGCAAAAAAAACGTAAGATCGATGCGCAGGCGCTGCCTCTCCTGTGCACGCATTCCACCTGTCAACCCCTTCTTTCAGGGGAATGGAAGTTCCAGTTTCCCGCGCATGCGCAGTGCATGCACGAAACCGGTACTTTTGTTGGGTCTACGCGTGACTACCCCGTGCTTACTCACCCGTGGGGACCCGAATTTCTGGGCCAATAAGAATTCCATGGTTTTTAATATAATAATTTTCACTGATGAGGCAGGCCGGCCGCATTGCCAATAGTCAATGCGAGAAAGAAATGAGGCCCTGGTATAACTGACAGACCCGACTACAATCTGTGTAGCCCAGGATTAATGATTGGAGCTGAACCCCTGTAATGATGCTGTATAAGGGAAGATATTACCAGCTCAGACTCCCATTGCTGAGCTTCACCCATTGGGAGCTCATATTGGGAATCTAGGACATGGAGGGCCAGGGCACCCTGTCAGGAACACAAATTCATAGAATCCATCCTTAAATCTGTGTTACTTACCACTAACTTTATGAAAAATAATTTTAAAAGCAGTTTAACAATTAACCCATAAATGTACGACTCGCACAATTATGAGGTCACCCTCACCAGTGACGTCATCACCTGGCAGGTCATGTGACAGCTCGAGCCACAAGACATCACAATGAAATTCCTGACTTCACAAAAGCAGGAAATAATGACACAGCACCTTTTTCAAATAAAGCTTTTAGCTGCTTGTCATCCAGCAGTTAAACTTGGTGTTTGACCGCGAGCAGAACGAGGGAGCTAATTTTCAAAAGAAACCTTTTCAAAACAATGAACCAAACTCTTTAATACATTAAACTAGTTCAAGATCATCGAATTAGGAATCTACGAGGCAAAGTCTGCACAGGACAGACATCTGTGAGTGTGAGAACTTCCAATCACAGGAGAGAAAAGGCTATTGTTAGGATGGAGACAAATAAACACCGAAACAACAAATCAATGATATAATGACAGCAATACTCATGATTATCTGTGAGTAAAAGCAGAAAGCTCTGTGTTGTAACACATAGTGGGGGGAAATTCACAGGTGACCATTTTGGGTCGCTAACATCACCTGGGCACTAAATTTAACGCCCGGCGAAAAATAGCGCCGGCGATTGGTAAATTCAGTTTTAGCTTCCCAAGAGGGAGGTGGGGTGCTAATTCAAGCACTCCACTTCCTTCTTAGAGCGCTAACCCTGAATATCGGGGCGGTGCGTTCTGCTACGCACTGGGCTACGTAGCGCTGTCGCATGGAAGGGCTCTTCCCCTCAGTGAAGAGGCCTTGGAGCAGAATTCTGTGTCAAAGCTGCAGACAGGTCCAGAAGAACGAGAACGGAGAGATTACTTTTGTCGGAGTTAATTAGGATGTGATGTGTGACCTTGGTAAGAGCAGGTTCAGCACTGTGGCAGGGGCAGAAACCTGTTTGGAGGGATTCAAACAAGGAGTTCTGGGAAAGATGTTCACGGATTTGGGAGGCAACAACATGTTCATGAACTTTGGAGATGAA
Source organism: Somniosus microcephalus (assembly GCF_052327205.1). Classification (NCBI taxonomy): domain Eukaryota; kingdom Metazoa; phylum Chordata; class Chondrichthyes; order Squaliformes; family Somniosidae; genus Somniosus; species Somniosus microcephalus. Next base: position 32,540 of record NW_028225619.1, on the reverse strand, counting down.
ATGGAGGTTGGAGATGGGGCGATAGTTTGCAGCACCTCCCAAACCCACGACCTCTTCCACATAGAAGGACAAGGGCAGCAGGCGTATGGGAACACCACCACCTCCAAGTTCCCCTCCAAGTCACACACCATCCTGATTAAAAGTATATCGCCGATCCTTCATCGTCACTGGGTCAAAATCCTGGATCTCCCTACCTAACAGCACTGTGGGTGTACCTTCACCACACGGACTGCAGCGGTTCAAGGAGCTGGCTCACCAACACCTTCTCAAGGCCAATTAGGGATTGCAATAAATGCTGGTCTTGCCGGCGACACCCACACCCCATAAACAAATTTTAAAAAGAAGAACGGAGGCGTCAAGGGTTGGTTTTTTGAGGAGAGGGATGATGACGGCAGATTTGAAAGAAAGGGGGACAATACTGGAGGAGAGAGAACCGTTAACAATATCTGCCAACATGGGAGCCAGGAAGGCAATTTGGTTAGTCAGCAATTTAGTGGGAATAGGGTCGAGAGAGCAGGAGGTCGGTCTCATTGACAAGGTGAGCTTTGAAAGAGCAAGAGGGGAGATAGGAGAGAAATTAGAGAAATATGCAAATTTAGGGTTAGGGCAGGGGGAAAACAGAGAGGAAGTAAAGTCCGGTGGGCTAGGGGAAGGGGGGAATTGAAAGCAGAAGCAGTTGAACGGATGTTGTCATTCTTTTTAACAAAGTAGTCCATGAGCTCCTCACATTTATTGTTGGAGGTGAGGGAGGAGGCAGGGTGGGTGGTTTGAGAAGATGGTTAGTGCTGGGGAAGTGAAGCCTGGTGTTATTTTTGCCATCCTGGATGATGTTTGTAAGGGGTGGTGTGTGGGTCAGCTCCACCTCTGACTTATGAGCGGTTCGAATCGCTCCCACTCCCTGGACTTATTTGGGGGTTGTAATGAAATTGCCGCAGACAACTGAGTTGATGAAAAGAACTTGGATTTTATTTGAGACAAGAAAATATACAAAACACAATAAATCTTATCACTCTTAAAGAGGGAACACTTTGGAATATACGAGGGAGAATGACAATAGACAAATTACTTCACCCCTACCAATCCCACCTTAGCAGCTAGGCTGAATTCCAGAGGACCAGGAAATACTCACCAAATGACTTTCTTGACAGATTGTAGAGGTTCGCGATTTCGGGGTTCTCTTTAGTTATGGCGGTTGGGGCCTGCCGTACCCCGGACGTGGTGGAAGACTGCACCTGCGTTGGATTTTCAGTCTTCACCTGTCTGCTGATGCGGTTGGATGCGTAGTTGGATTTATCGGGTAAGTACCCAATTTTCTTTGGTTAGGTATAGTTTTTTTAGAGTCTTTTGTGTCAAATCTTACCCAGGGGTAAGTCAGAACAGCTTGTAGAGTGGAAACAAGTTTGTGAATTTTCGACTTCTTGGTGGTTGGTTTCTTGTTGGTCGCGGTGGCCCAATATTACCTAGTTGGTGGTAATATTGTTAGTTATTGGTTTCTTGAGGCCTTTGGTTGCCGCGATTTCCTTTTCCTTCTGTTTCGTTCTTCTTTCCTCAAGTCTCCTATCCTTTGACTCAGTACAGTGATGACGCTAATTGTTGTGTATATACCTTTAAGAAAAGAACTGATTTTATACTGCAGTACCGGCAGTGACCACACCTGAATAAAAAGCCCTAGCAGGCTTCTGTACTTCGGTTTTAACTTACCCTCTGTTCAGTAAATACCTGTTATTATTGTTCTCCTGCAGTCCGTGTATTATTGCCACTCGGACACTATACTGGCGACGGGCCGGTTCGAACTCACCTGCAGTACTGCATCACCTCACGGGGATCTTTCCCTGAAGAGAAGCTTCTTGGAGGTCGAAGTCAGAGCAACGGGCGTCGACCGCGGGCAACCGCCCAGGAATCCATCGGAGTTCGGAGAATTGCAGGGGAGGCTGTGGAGAGCTGGGCTTGGCTCCCCAGTCGAGGTGTTCCAGCAAATCGTGCTGGTAGCAGGTAGCGCGCTGACCCTTCCGGACTGCGGCGGGCTCGGGCTCGATCGAGCGGCTCTGAAAAAGGAGCCGTGCAGCGTCGTCGGGAGGAAAAGAGAGAGAGAGAGGGTGGAGCGCACAGGGCGCGGTCAGTGCTCAAGAACCGGGCAGCGTAGAGAAAATAAAACGAGGGGAAGGAAAAGTGAGATGCGCCGAAGCCGCAGGTCGCCGCCATTACCCTGTAGAACGCTAGGAACGGCGTGGCAGCAAGGGGAAGAAGGAAAAGCGCGGGAGGCGCCATTTTATTCCATTGGGGAAGAAGGAAAAGCACGGGAGGCGCCATTTTAATCCATTGGGGAAGAAGAAAAAGTGCGGGAGGCGCCATTTTAAACCACCCAAGATGCCGAAGAGTGGCAGTATCACTGCTTTCGACAACGAGGTAGAAGACTGGACCACGTATGTGGAAAGAATTGAAGTGTACTGCGAGGCAAATGAGGTGGCCAATGGAAAGAAGGCGTTGGTATTATTAAATTTGATGGGCGCGAGAACGTACGGCCTATTGCGGAATTTAATTATCCCAGCTAAACCAATGGAGAAATGTTTTGAAGAGAGTGTTAATATCGTACAGGAACACCTAAACCCTACACCGCTGCTGATAGCAGAAAGATTCAAGTTCCATAAAAGAAACCAGCACAAAGATGAGAGCAATGCTGACTATCTTACGGAACTACGCAAGTTATCGAAGCAGTGCCAGTTCGGAGCAGGACCGGCAGACACCTTAAGGGATAAGTTTGTCTGCGGGCTCCAGAGTGAAGGAACCCAGAAACTACTACTTTCGGAAAAGGACATGACGCTAGAACAGGCTTTCAGCGTGGCAGTATCCTATGAAGCAGCAGCACGGGGAGTAGTGGAAATACAACAGAAACCACAAGAATACAGCACTACAGAAAAGTGCTATCGCTGCGGCAGAACAACCCATGATCAGAAGGACTGCTGGGTTAAGGACAAAGTATGCAGGCAATGTGGGAAAATGGGACATATAGCAAGAGTCTGCAGGTCAGGAAAGAAAACCAACACTAAAAGAACTACTAAGGAAAAGTACAAGAAAGTAAAAAAATGACAGACAGTAGTTCAGAAGGTCAGGAGAGTGATAATGACTCCGGGAGCAGGAGACTAAGTTGTCTAAAGTTACACAACGTGATCGCAAAGGAGGATCACCGAACCATTTGGGTCACCCTCGTGATAGCAGGGTCCCAAGTAAAGATGAAATTGGACACAGGATCAGCCCTAACTGTCATGAATCGACGAGACTATGAGCGGCTATTCTCACACATACCCTTGAAGGACACGTCCATTGTATTGAAGACATACACGGGGCAAAAAGTCTACCCCAGAGGAAAAGTAAGGGTGCCAGTTAAATACAACGGCAAGGAAACACAGAAACTATACCTATATATATTACAAGATGGAGGACCACCATTATTGGGACGTGAATGGTGTAGGGGGTTTCTCTTGCTCGTTCTGGTGTCCTGCCAGGTTTCGTGCAATAATTACCCTTGAGTGGTTCGACCCACTCCCCCTACGGTTCTAGACCTTGGACTTAGATGCAGAGAACAGTAGTGCAGAGAAAGAACTCAATAGACCAGGTTGAATAGCACGAAATGGATGCTTTTATTTTTAAACAGTTTGAAGCATTACAAAATACATGTCATAGGCACAGATTAAAGTAACTACAATCATGCACAAATTTCAGAACTTGACTCTATGGAAATGGGGAACACACGGCACATCGTAAAAGGGGAAACACATTACGAATTACCCTTAACTCCCTCCCCTATACCTAAACTAAGTTTCGACCTGGGGAACCTGGGATCATGCTCACCACTCTCGAAATCGCGAAGAAGGGGGTTCGCAGCCTTTTGGCACCGCTTTCCGTCGTCACGTGGATTTGGAAACTTCTGGCGCAGTCGATGTTTTCTTTCCCTCGAGGTGGTGGGGTAGACACAGCCTCGATGAGCGCTCATCAAGGTTGAGATCCACTAAGTCTGTCGTGGATTTTTGTTCATGGAGTAGAACAACAACCCAATGGGATGTTGAGACACGGAAGTGTCAGGCCCGGAATGTCCTCTCTCTGGCCTGGATCGTCGGTTTTCCAGAGGGTTTCTTCTCCGTCGGCCTGGGTCGTCGATGATCTCCCGACCTCAGTACCCGGGTCACCCTCGTCGTCTTCTCGTCGTGGCCGAGCCTTGTTTGGCTGAACACCGACCACGGTGTCCTTTTACCGAAACCGTCCGTCTTTAAAAAGACGAAAACATTTTCATCGATGCCGCATCTGCCGAAGTGGAAGAGGCACCGATCTTGGCACCATCCGTCCTTCATTCGTTCCTTATGGGAGAAGTCCCTGAAGAGGAAATCTGAAGTCGTCCAAGAAGAAGAAGCAGCCGTCGTTCAGTCAAGCGAAGTTGCTCAAGTAACCCGAAGTCCGAAGTAACTTAAATGGACTTTCAATCCATAGTTATACTCTTTTGGGACAGTCTTATCTCCCACCAAATCATAGTCCTGTCTTTGTATTAATTTTGGCGGGCAGAAATCTCTGCAGGGGCGCTTTGTCTTGTAACGGAGCCGGTGACAACTTAAACTGGCCTTCCTGGCCGATAATGTCTTTCAATGTCTTTTGCATTGTCACCGTGGCTCGGTTCGCATATTGATCGGTCCGGAGATTTTCCTTGATGGCTGCTAAACGGTTTTTCCTTTGTACAATAAATGGGTATAAGTGTTTTTGCATTGTCCGCCCATATCTTGATGGGCCCCATCCTGTACTTAGAATCCATTGAATATGTATGCTGTTTCTCTGAGTTTCAGTTCCCAGATACTGGCTTTCGCGGGCTTACTGTCTTCAATCCACAAGCCTGTCTGGCTTGCAGTAACAGAAATAAAATGGTTCAGAAACTGATCACGGGGCCTGGCGGCCATTTTGTATGCCCTTTTATCAAAGGTTTTTCTGTGCAAGCTTACTTTGGTCAATAAACAGTCTTATTTTATCCAGTTTTCTTGCGTGATTTTTGCTGAAAATTGCGAATCTTACAATGGATCCGAAAAATACAATTGGATTGGCATTCCATTCAGGCGCTAACTGTGACTGACAAAAAGGATGATGATGGCACACCTGTACGACTGTCAAAAATTCTAACTGACGCGAAAGAGGTGTTCCAACAAGGACTTGGGACTCTAAAACCAGTAAAGGCAACGATAAAAATCGAAGATAACGCAAACCCAAAATTTTTTAAGGCCAAACCGGTACCGTACGCGATCCGCCCAGCCGTTGAAGCAGAACTGGAGAGTCTGGAGCGTTCGGGTGTGCTGTCCAAGGTGGACTGGAGCGAGTGGGCCACACCCATCATTCCTGTAATGAAGAAATCATTGAGCAGCATGCCTGGGGAGCCGAAGAAGGTTCGCATCTGTGGGGACTTCAAGGTAACTGTGAACCCAGTCCTGCACACAGTACAATATCCACTTCCACGGATAGAAGATATTTTCGCCTCACTCTCTGGAGGGAAACGCTTTACGAAGATTGATTTGGCCCAAGCGTATCTACAAATGGAGGTGGAAGAAGCATCTGGGAAATACCTCACGATAAACACTCACAAAGGCCTTTACCAGTACAATCGACTGGTATTCGGGGTAGCATCAGCCCCGGAAATTTGGCAGAGGGCGATGGAACAAGTCCTGCAAGGGATCCTAGGGACCCAGTGTTATTTGGACGACATCCTGGTTACGGGCGAAAATGACAGTGAACACCTTGCCAACCTGGAGCAGGTGCTCACTAGATTACAGGAATATGGGCTACGAGCCAACTGCCCCAAATGCGAGTTCTTCAGGAGACAAATCTCGTATTGTGGCCACATGATTGATGAGGAAGGTTTGCATAAGTCGCCAGACAAGATTGAGGCTGTAGTCAAGGCTCCAGCACCGGAAAATGTGTCGCAACTGAGGTCGTTTCTCGGGTTGGTGAACTACTACCATAAGTTCTTGCCGAATTTATCTACAATTCTGCACCCACTGAATGCCCTGCTGCAAACTGGAGTAACATGGAAATGGAGTGATGAGTGTAAGCGTGCCTTTCAGAAATGTAAATGCCTAATCACTTCAAAAGAAGTATTGGCCCACTAAAACCCAACACTACCGATTCGGTTGGCATGTGATGCGTCTCCCTACGGCATTGGAGCGGTGCTGTCACACAAATTCCTTGACGGTTCAGAGAGGCCAATAGCCTTTGCATCGCGCTCGTTAACCTCAGCCGAACGTAACTACGCCCAGATTGACAGGGAGGCCCTCAGCCTGGTGTGGGGGGTGAAGAAGTTCAATCACTATCTGCACGGGCAGAAATTCACCCTACTGACTGATTATCAACCCCTGGTCTCCATTTTTAACCCAAAGAAGGGCGTTCCGGTGATGATGGCGCAACGGCTGCAAAGATGGTCACTTTTTCTAGGGGCACATCAGTACGACATAGAGTACAAGGGTACAAAACAGCATGGAAACGCTGATGGGCTGTCGCGCCTACCGTTGCCTACGGTAGAGGAAGCACCTGCAGTGGACCCTGTTGAGATATTCCATGCGACCATAGTCGAATGTCTACCTGTTACAAACTCAAGTATAGAGAAGGAAACCCGAAATGACCCGACACTCTCTCGGGTCTATGATTTGACGGTGAAGGGATGGCCAGCACATGGTGGCTCACTGTTGCCAGCATTCTCGCCAAGGAGAGAACAGCTGTCAGTGTGCCGGGGGACCTTGATGTGTGGATCCCGAGTGGTAATTCCACCCAAGTTGAGAGATAGAGTGCTCAATGAGCTTCATGAGGGTCATCTGGGAGGGGTAAAAATGAAAAGCCTAGCCAGAGCGTTTGTGTGGTGGCTGGGAATCGATAAAGAAATCGAGGATATGACCAAGAGATGCATAGGATGCCAGAAGGTCCAAAACGCTCCCCCACAGGCCCCGCTACATCCATGGGAGTGGCCCTCATCTCCATGGCAACGGGTACACATTGATTTTGCTGGTCCATTTATGGACTCAATGTTTCTAATCGCCGTGGATGCCCATTCGAAATGGCCAGAGGTCATCAAAATGTCCTCCACCACCACGGAGAAAACTATTGCAGTCCGACGGACCATCTTCGCCAGGAATGGCTTGCCAGAACAGATTTGCTCCGACAATGGGCCACATTTTGTGTCCGAGGATTTCCGGAGGTTTCTGAGGAATAATGGGGTGAAATATTACACATCTGCCCCATATCATCCAGCCACATTGGCTGAGAGGTTTGTTCAGACCTTTAAAAAGGCAATAAAGGCGATGTATAACGACGACATACCACTACAACACAAGGTAGATAATTTCTTGTTTGCTTACCGGAATGCGACACAGAAAAATGGCAGCCAGGAACGATATGCACACAGCAGGGACCACTAATGTAAACAGTGGACGTTGGAGAGAGCATCGTGAGATGCCATGCTGACCAGATTCTAGAGTCACAGGAACAAGCCAAACCCATACCACGAGCATGTGCACCTGGTAATGAACCCGAAGTACAGATTGCGTCTACCTCAGAAGCAGTGGTATTGGAAGCTGACGAACCAACCAATGACAATGAGCCAGAATTGACTCCGCCGCAAGAACAGGATACTCGAGAAAGGCGCTATCCAGTCAGGATCAGGAAGCCTCCTCAAAGACTGAACTTATAAATAATTATTTCAGTTGATGTATATAGTACAGAGAAAATTGTAATTGTAATTAATTATTATTTACTTGTTAAATGAATGTTATGTACTGTTTATCTAAAAGGGGAGGAATTGTTGTGTATGTACCTTTAAGAGAAGAACTGATTTTATACTGCAGTACCGGCAGTGACCACGCCTGTATAAAAAGCCCTAGCAGGCTTCTGTACTTCAGTTTTAACTTACCCTCTGTTCAGTAAATACCTGTTATTATTGTTCTCTTGCAGTCCATGTATTATTGCCACTCGGACACTACAATATCTTTTTCTGAACTGTACTTCCTCTCTCCTGTACTGAACTTGAACCTTCTGGAGCTGTGTCCTCAACTGTGTGAACTGTACTGACTCTCGAACGCAACGATGATCCGTTTCACTGAACAGGCAGGCCTCAATTATACTGTTTTGTGGCCTGGCTTATCTGACCGCCAAATCTTCTCTGGTCCTTTGTTAATTTTGGTGGGCTCGTTAATTTTAATATGTTTAAAATTCTCATCGAGTTTCGGGGATGGTCCCATCTATTTTTAATTGGCTTTTAACTGGTTTCGGGATTGCTTTGAAATCAGTTTAAAATGTGCAAAGTGTTTTGGAAATCTTTCTGAGTGGTTTTAAATTGTTGTTTGATTGTCTTTTTCCTGCTGGGGCCAGGTTCTCTTTTGCTGGTTGTTGGCATGTATTGTATTATTCATGTTCTTGGTGGCCCTGTAAGTTTCGGCGGGAACAGTCTATTCCGTGGGCTTATTGCCTTTATGTAGAATGATTGGGATGGCCCAGAACATTCTCAGACAATCTGGCCCCTTTTCCAATACTCAAACTGTCTGTCCCACCCATTCCTTTTGTTGCAGCTTTTCCACAGGCCTGAACAGGCCTTTTAAACGAGCCAAATCTTCCTGGGGTTTTGATTTTAGGTCCCCTTTGGCCCAATATTCTTTCAAACAGTCCAATATCTCTCTTTCTTACTTTGGGGGAATCTGTATAATTTTGCGAGCCTTACAAGTTAGAACAGTGGGCGGTTTTAGTGGTGGAGAGCAGGACCCGGCAGCACTTTATATAATCAAGCCAAAGCTGGTGGTGGAGGATTAGACCAGTTGTCGGCCAATGACATTCAAGTCTGCGTCCCTTGGACTTGAGGCAGTGGAGATGAGGGGTATACCGGGGAACGACCCGGGTGAGAGAGTGTAATGATTTTAGTGGGGACAAGGGCATCAAAGGTGGCGGAGGGGGTGTGATTAGTAAGTCAGTAGCTACAAAGATGTCTTGGAGAATAGTAGGCCAAAGGCTCGGTAGTTGGGAATTAGAACTTGAGGGAGAGGTTTTTCCAGGGGCGGATACGAAAAGAAGTGGCTTTAGGAGGGGGAGGGGGAATATGGGTAGAGAGTGATAAGGAAATGGTCGGAGATTGCCTTATCGGTGATGGTTACGGAGGGGATCGCGAGGCCACGTGAGATGATAAGATCGAGGGGGTGGTCGTGTATATGGGTGGGGGAGTTGACATGAAGGGAGAGACTAAGAGAGGAAAGGAGGGCAGTGAACTCAGAGGAGAGGGAGCAAGATGAGTTGAGATGGAAGTTGAAATCACCGAGGATGAGAAGTTGCTCGGTGCAGAGGCAGAGGGAGGAAAGCAGAGAAGATATCTCATTGAGAGAATTGGTGTGGTATTTGGGTGGGCGGTACAGAATAAGGATTTTAAAAGAGAGACGGGAGGGGTGGAACAAGGCGAGATGCTCAAAGGAGGAGAAGTTGCTGGAGGAGTAGGGAGACAGACCAAGGTGTGATTGAGATATAAGGGCTACACCACCACCACAGTGGTTTGGGCGTGGAATTCGTTGGAAAGTTGAGCCCCTCAACCATGTCTCCGTCAATGACATGATGTCAATCTGATCGTCCACAATAAGGTCATGGCTGACAAGGCCCTTATTTACAAGTGAAGGTACATTTTGAAGGGAAATGCGGAGAAGGTGGGGGGAAGGGTCGGAGCAGCATCGGGACTGGAGGGAGGAGTCTGGGAAGGTGATCAGAGACCTGGGGTGAGGGGGGAAATCGGAGGTCACGGGGGGTGATCGGAGGAATCGGGGTGGGGGGGAACTAGCCTCAGAGCTCTCGGGATAGGGGGGGAAGTCAGAGGCCCCATGGGGGGTAAAAACCCCGGAGGAATCGGGGGGGGGTGGGGGGCTCCGATCGCGGCGAGTGGGTGAGGCTGGGATTATTGCCTTTACTCTTACCTCCTGGATCCAGCAGGCCTCGCCTCACTTTAGTTGGTGGGTTACCCGAGGCCTGAGAAACTCGACCAGCCAGAGTTAAATTTCAAATGGTGTTAAAACCCACCTCTTTGACCAAGCGTTTGGTCACCTGCCCTAATGCCTCAGTGTTGATTGGTGAACAGGATTTAGGGCTGGGAATGACCACAATTCAACCTGTGTGTACAGTGAAAGAATGAACTTGCATTTATATAGCGCCTTTCCCAACCTCCAGACGTCCCAAAGTGCTTTCCAGCCAATGAATGACTATATTCCCCAATGGATAGTCAGGCATTAACTGGGCCAACACTGCCAGAAACTGTGCAGTGCAGCACTGTAGGACTTTAGCATTGATGACCACAGGAGGGAGCTCCAAGATAAAGCACAAAGGGGCGAGTGAACTGAAAGGAAGGCAATAAATCCCCGAGAAGGAAAGGCAGAAAGCCGCCGAGCAAAGGGCATTCGGCAGCAGTGGAACGGAATCCAGAGCAGGATGGGGACCAGCAGAAACCAGCAGATCGCAGCTAACTCAGCAGAGAGTGAACAATTCCCAGCAGAGGAGCAGAAATCTGAAACCGCAGCAGCAGGCCAGACACTACTACAACAAATAGCAACAGAAAATGCTGGAAAAACTCAGCAGGCCAGGCAACCTCCGTGGAGAGAAATTAGAGTCGACGTTTCGGGTGAAGCCTTTTTTCAAAACTGGACAGGAAATGAAATAGATCGAAGGCAGGGCTGCGATAGAACAAAAGAATTAAAGAGACATTAAGAGGTATTCAAAACTAGACGAGATGGTAATAGGACTAGTGGAGACAAAAGATGACTCAGATTAGGTGTGAAGTGTACTGGCAGAATGAGAGACAGCTGCCATGTGGGAGAGAGACAAAAAAGGAAAGGGGGCGGGGAAGGGAAAACCCAAAACAAAGGGGTGGAAAAAAAATATAAGTAAAAATGTAATAGGGGCCGAGGTTATGATCTGAAATTTTTGAACTCGATATTGAGTCCGGAAGGCTGCAAAGTGCCTAATCGGAAGATGAGGTGCTGTTCCTCGAGTTTACATTGAGCTTCCGTGGAACAATGCAAGAGGCCAAGGATGGTGAGGTCTGAGCGGGAATGGAGCGGTGAATTAAAATGACAGGCGACCAGAAGCTCGGGATCACCCTTACGGACTTAACGGAGGTGTTCCACAAAGCGGTCACCCAATCTGCGTTTGGTCTCCACAATGAAGAGGAGACCGCATCGTGATCAGTGAATACAGTATACTAGATTGCAAGAAGTACAAGTAAATCGCTGTTTCACCTGGAAGGGGTGTTGGGGGCCATGGACAGTGGGAAGGGGGGAGGAATAGGGGCAGGTGTTAGACCTCCTGCGCTTGCACGGGAAGGTGCCAGGCGAAGTGGAAGGGCTGTTGGGGGTGATAGAGGAGTGGACTAGGGTGTCTCGGAGGGAGCGGTCCCTACGGAATGCTGAAAGGGGAGGGGAGGGGAAGATACGTTTGGTGGTGGGATCACTTTGGAGGTAGCGGAAATGGTGGAGGATGATCCATTGAATGAGGAGGCTGGTGGGGTGAAAGGTGAGGACAAGGGGAACGCTATCGTGGTTCTGGGAGGGAGGGGCAGGGGTGAGGGCAGAATTGCAGGAGATAGAACGGACATGGTCGAGGGCCGTGTCAACCACGGTAGAGGGGAATCCTCGGTTGAGGAAAAAGAAAGACATGTCGGAAGCACTGGTGTGGAAGGTGGCATTGTTGGAGCAGATGCGGCGGAGACGGAGAAACTTGGAGAATCGAATAGAGTCCTTACAGGAGGCGGGGTGGGAGTCAGTGGGCTTGTAGTGAATGTTGGTCGATAACCTATCCCCAGAGATGGAGACGGAGAAGTCGAGGAAGGGAAGGGAAGAGTCGGAGGTGGACCATGTGAAGGTGAGGGAAGGGTGGAAATTGGAGGCAAAGTGAATGAAATTGTCTAGTTCAGGGCGAGAGCAGGAAACGGCACCGATACAGTCATCAATGTATCGGAAAAAGAGGTGAGGGAGGGGACCTGAGTAGGACTGGAACGAAGAGTGTTCCACATATCCCACAAAAAGGCAGGCATAGCTAGGACCCATGCGGGTACCCATAGCAATACCTTTGATTTGGAGGAAATGAGTGGAGTTAAAGGAGAAGTTGTTCAATGTGACAACAAGTTCAGCCAGGCGGAGGAGGGTGGTGGTGGATGGGGACTGGTCGGGCCTCTGTTCAAGGAAGAAGCGGAGCGCCCTCAGGTCATCCTGGTGGGGGATGGAGGTGTAGAGGGATTGTACGTCCATGGTGAAAAGGAAGCGGTTGGGGCCAGGAAACTGGAAACTGTTAAAGTGGCGGAGGGTGTCTGAAGAGTTGCGGATGTAGGTGGGAAGAGACTGGACAAGGGGAGAAAAGATAGAGTCGAGATAGGAAGAGATAAGTTTCGTGGGGCAAGAACAGGCTGAAACGATGGGCCTACCAGGGTAGTCCTGTTTGTGGATCTTGGGTAGGAGGTAGAAGCGGGCTGTGCGGGGTTGGGGAACTATGAGGTTGGTGGCCGCGGGGGGAAGATCTCCAGAGGAGATGAGGTCAGTGACAGTCTTGGAAACGGTGGTTTGATGTTCGGTAGTGGGGTCATGGTCCAGGTGGAGCTAGGAGGAGGTGTCGGAGTGTTGGCGTTCAGCTTCCGCTAGGTAGAGGTCAGTTCGCCAAACAACGACAGCACCACCCTTGTCAGCAGGTTTAATGATAATGTCAGGGTTGAATCTAAGAGAATGGAGCGCTGCAAGTTCAGAGGGAGGTAGGTTGGAGTGAGTGAGGGGAGCAGAGAAATGGAGACGTTCGATGTCACGGCGGCAGCTAGCGATGAAAAGATCTAGAGAGGGTAAGAGGCCAGGGGGAGGGGTCCAGGTAGAACGGGAATTCTGCAACTACTACAACAACTTGCATTTATACAGCGTCTTTAACTCAGTAACACATCCCGAGGAGCTTCACAGGAACGGGAATCAAACAGAAACTGAGACAGAGCCAAAGAAGGAGACATTTGGACAGGTGACCAAACGCTTGGTCAAAGAGGTGGGTTTTAAGCAGCGTGTTAAAGGAGCAGAGAGAGGTGGAGAGGCCGAGGTTTTGGGAGGGAATTCCATAGTTTAGGGCCCAGACGACTGAAGGCACGGCCGCCAATGGTGGAGCGAAGGAAATGGGGGATGGACAAGAGGCCAGAGTTGGAGGAATGTAGAGTTCGCGGAAGGTTATAGGGCTGGAGGAGATTAGAGAGAGAGCGAGGGGCGAGGCCATGGAGGGATTTGAACAGGAGGATGAAAATATTGAAATCAAGGCATTTCTGGACCGGAAGCAAGTGCAGGTCAGTGAGAACAGGGCTGTCAATTACAAGAGAAATGTAGGGAACAGCACCAACCACTGTACATGGCCTTCTTTGACCTCACAAAGGCCTTTGACACTGTCAACCATGAGGGATTATGGAGTGTCCTCCTCAAATTCGGCTGCCCTCAAAAGTTTGTCACCATCCTCTGCCTGCTTCACGACGACATGCAAGCTGTGATCTTGACCAACGGATCCAACATAGAACCAATTCATGTATGGATCGGGGTGAAGCAAGGCTGTGTCATTGCACCAACTCGATCTTCCTTGCGGTAATGCTCCATTTCACCCTCGGTAAGCTCCCCGCTGGAGTGGAGCTAGTTTACAGAACAAACGGGAAACTGTTCAACCTCCGTCGCCTCCAGTCCAGATCCAAGTTCGTCCCTTCCTCTGTCATCGAATTATAGTATGCAGACGACACTTGCGTCTGCGCTCACTCGGAGGTCGAACTCCAAAGCATCATTAACACCTTCACTGAAGCATACGAGAGCCTGGGCCTTACACTAAACATCTGTAAGACAAAGGCCCTCTACCAACCTGCCCCCACCACACAGTACTGCCCCCGATTATTAAAATCCATGACAAGGCCTTGGACAACGTGGACCACTTTCCAAACCTCGAGAGCCTACTGTCAACAAGGGCAGACGTCGATGACGAAGTCCAATACTGCCTTCAGTGTGCCAGTGCAGCCTTCGGTCACTTGAGGAAGAGAGTGTTTGAAGACCAGGACCTCAAACCCAGCAGCAAGCTCATGGTCTACAGAGCAGTAATAATACCCGCCCTCCTGTATGCTTCAGAGACATGGACCATGTACAGCAGGCACCTCAAAGCACTGGAGAGGTACCACCAATGCTGCCTCCACAAGATCCTGCAAATCCATTGGCAGGATAGGCAGACAAGCGTCAGTGTTCTCGCTCAGGCCAACATCACCAGCATTGAAGCTTTGACCACGCTCGATCAGCTCCGATGGGTGGGTCACATCATCCACATGCCTGATATGAGACTCCCAAAACAAACGCTCTACTCGGAGCACCGACACGGCAAGAGAGCCCCAGGTGGGCAGAGGAAACGCTTCAAGGGCACCCACAAACACTCTTTGAAAATGTGTAACATCCCCGCTGACAACTGGGAATCTCTGGCTCAAGACCGTACAAAGTGGAGGAGAGGTATCCAGGAAGGTGCCGAACACCTCGAGTCTCTTCGCCGGGAGCAAGTGGATGCCAAGCGCAAGCAGCGCAAGGAGCGCACGTCAAGCCAAGCACCCCACCCACCCGCCCCTTCAACCACCGTCTGCCCCACCTGTGACAGAGAATGTAGGTCCCACATTGGACTCATCAGTCACCTGAGAACTCATTTTTACTGTGGAAGCAAGTCATCCTCAGTTCCGAGGGACTGCCTAAGAAGAAGAAGATGGGTGAATGGGTCTTGGTACGAGTTAGAAATATGGGCAGCAGAGTTTGGGATGAGCTCAAGTGTATGGCGGGTGGAAGATGGGAGAGCGGGTCAGGAGAGCATTGGATTTGTTGTTGTTAGTTCACAGGGAGGTCATCACTATATCGAATCCAGACGGCCCAGCAGAGAATAGTCTCGGTAGTGTCCATCCTGGAGAGGCTTTAGGTGGAGCTCACCCCCCTCCCCCCGCCCCCCCTTCAACCTCTCAGGAAGTTGGGTTTACATTTCCTGTATCTGGGATGAATGTGCAGTTTCACAGAAACATAACCAACAAACTGCTTTCCTTCCGTGCTTACATCCCAGTTTAACACAGAACCAGCACCTTCTCAATGACAGGACGGCACCCGGAGATATTTGCTCAGTTGGCAGTCACTCCTGGAACATTCTGAGAATGGTTATCTGTTTCTTTGGATTTTGGAAATGTGGGTAATATAAAACAGGCTCATTTTATTCCTCTATTGAACGGAGTCCCTTTGGGATTGATCTGGCTGTAAGACCTGGTGATGGGAGACAGGGACCAAGCTTAATCTTCAGTAATACAATCCAGGCAGCTCCACAATACACCCGAGCACAGTTAATGATGGACCAGTCAGTGTGGTTCATTTGTGGGATTGGAGAGAAGGTTTTGGCACAAGAGGATGGGACCCTCCCCAGTCAGCTCCAGATAACCCGACAATCCAGCGCCATAATGAGTCGGGTGGTCCTCGCTCGATATGTGTGTTGCTCTGTAAGCTGGCACTGGGCAAGCAGTAAAGGTATCAAACATCTGGCACTCTGGGCAAGCAGCGAGTGTATCAAACATCTGGGACACTGGGCAAGCAGCAAGGGTATCAAACATCTGGCACTCTGGGCAAGCAGAGAGGGTATCAAACATCTGGCACTCTGGACAACCAGAGAGGGTATCAAACATCTGGCACTCTGGGCAACCAGAGTTGGTAGCAAACGTCTGGCACTCTGGGCAAGCAGACAGGGTATCTAACATCTGGCACTCTGGGCAAACAGCGAGGGTATCAAACATCTGGCACTCTGGACAACCAGGGAGGGTATCAAACATCTGGCACTCTGGGCAACCAGAGAGGGTATCAAACATCTGGCACACTAGGCAACTAGAGAGGGTATCAAACATCTGGCACTCTGGGCAAACAGAGAGGGTATCAAACATCTAGCACTCTGGGCAACCAGAGAGGGTATTAAACATGTGGATTGGGAAGAGACAACTGGTAAAGGGAGAGACAGGTTCCATCAATAACAATTTGGACCAAACTAATACATTTATTGGAACCCAGCCTAATTGTTATAACACTAGGGGGAGAAATTTGTGTGTTTAGCACCACACGTTAGCGCCATGAGCTGGCGCTAAAATGCCGGTCGGCGCTCTACCGCCAGCTGATCGGGGTTCCAGCGGCGCATGCCATTTTGGTGTTGCTGGTTGTGCTGCCACCAAACTCGATCGCCGGTGACATCACAATCACCCAGATCCTGATGTCAGTGAGTGTGCAACGCTCACTTGACGCCCGATGTCCCAATTTAGTTTCGGCCATTGCATTTAGTGGCGGGAGAAAGCAACGACAGGTAGAGTTGGCGAGCAGCAGCAGGAAGCCGGCTCCAGACACAAGATTTAAAGGGATCCTCACCAATCACTCGCACCCAACAGGTTTGGCAGTTTGAGTGGCTGTGTGCTACTTCCTGCAACTGCAAGAGTTTTCTTTAGTTATTTCAAGGTTAGTTGGTATCAGGGAGTATCCTAGCAAGTACAAAACTCCCTCATTATTTTTGACATGCTTCAAACTACAACACTTGCTAAAAGTCACGGGGATTGTACTGACAGTCAACCTCGCCCTCCAGGATCTACGACAGAGAGAGCGGAGGCAGCGAGGAAGAAATGAAGATGTGGCCAGAGGGAGGAGGAGGGCCATCAGGTCCCTCAACAGGAAGCCTTACCCACCTACGGTCTTCCGACAGCCCTTCTCCTACCTTCAGTTAAGTGAGGAGCAGTGTATTAGGAGGCTCCACTTCACCAAGCAGGTGGTCACAGAACTCTGACACATTATGTAGCTGGACCTCCAGCCTCAGACCAGGGCAGCCACAGCACTTCCAGTGGTAGTCAAGGTCACCGTGGCTCTTAATTTCTTCACTAGCGGATCCTTCCAGTCTGCAGCAGGAGACATAGCTAACAGCTCACAGCTCGCCATCCATCGCTGCATCCGGGGGGTCACAGAGGCTCTCTACACCAGAAGAAGAGACTCCATTGGCATCCCGATCACCAGAGAGAAGCCGGTTTCCTTAGAGGGACCAGGGCTAACTTTCTTTTGACAATAGTGCTGTCAGTGTTCTACATCATTGAAAGGCTGCAAACACTGACAATCTCTGCACAGAGGCACAGGGCACCCAGGATCTCCCATGAACCCCTCCATAAACTGTATGAAACATAAAAAACAGACAAAAAACATTTATTTTTTTTGCTGGAATTCACAGCAGGTCCAGCTGCATCTGTGTAGACAACGGATGAACGGACACCGCACAACAATCGCCAGGCAGGAGTGTTCCCTCCCAGTCAGGGAACACTTCAGCAGTCAAGGACATTCAGCCTCCAATCTCCGGGTAAGCATTCTCCAAAGATGTGCAGGATAGGTTGATTGGCTATGATAAATTGACCCTTAGTGTTAGGGGGATTAAATACGTGGGGTTACGGGGATAGGGTGGGATATGTGTTGGTGTAGGGGTTATGGGGAATCGGGTGGGATATGTGTCGGTGCAGGCTCGATGGGCCGAAATGGCCTCTATCTGCACTGTGGGGTTTCTGTGATTCTGTGATTCTGTGAAGGCGGCCTTCGAGACACACGACAACGCAAAATCGTCGAGCAGAAACTGATAGCCAAGTTCCGCACTCAGGAGGACTGCCTCAACCGGGATCTTGGGTTCATGTCACGCTACATGTAACCCCACCTGACGTACGGTCAGCCAGACTCGAGTCGTCATTGGCTTGTTCTCTCTATACAGATGCGGCTGGACCTGCTGTGATTTCTAGCAAAAAAAATTAATGTTTTTTTGCCTGTTTTTTGATTTTCATACAGACCCCAGCATCTGCAATATTTGACCCCTTGTGACCCCACCTCATTGTTCTTTGATGTAATGTTTTCCTGACTGACCTGTTTGGACACCATTCACACCTTTGATTGCTGTGATTATCTCTCTGCCGAGGTGTGATAAATGGCAGTTAGAAAGATTACCTGTAATCATCTGGCAGTATTCTTTGACTATATATGCTGTGTCTATATGCATCTCTCCACTTGTCATGTTTGACAAAGGAAGTCATGTTTGACAAATTTGCTGGAGTTCTTTGAGGAAGTAACGTATAGGGTGGATAAAGGGGAACCAGTGGACGTAGTGTATTTAGACTTCCAAAAGGCATTTGACAAGGTGCCACACAAAAGATTATTGCTTAAGATAAAAAATCACGGGATTGGGGGTAATATTCTGGCATGGATAGAGGATTGGCTATCCAACAGAAGGCAGAGAGTTGGGATAAATGGTTCATTCTCAGACTGGCAATCAGTAACTAGTGGTGTTCCGCAGGGGTCAGTGCTGGGTCCCCAACTCTTTACAATCTATATTAATGATTTGGAGGAGGGGACCGAGTGTAACATATCAAAGTTTGCAGATGATACTAAGATGGGAGGGAAAGTAATGAGTGAGGAGGACATAAAAAACCTGCAAGGGGACATCGACAGGCTAAGTAAGTGGGCAGAGATTTGGCAGATGGAATACAATACTGGAAAGTGTGAGGTTATGCACTTTGGCAGGAAAAATCGTAGAGCAAGTTATTATCTTAATGGCAAGAAACTGGAAAGTACTGAAGTACAAAGGGATCTGGGGGTCCTGGTGCACGAAACTCAAAAGGTTAGTATGCAGGTGCAGCAAGTGATTAAGAAGGCCAATGGAATGTTGGCTTTCATTGCTAGGGGGATAGAATATAAAAATAGGGAGGTATTGCTTCAGTTGTACAAGGTATTGGTGAGACCGCACCTGGAATACTGCATACAGTTTTGGTGTCCATACATAAGAAAGGACATACTTGCTCTCGAGTCAGTACAAAGAAGGTTCACTTGGTTAATCCCGGGGATGAGGGGATGGACATATGAGGAGAGGTTGAGTAGATTGGGACTCTACTCATTGGAGTTCAGAAGAATGAGAGGCGATCTTATTGAAACATATAAGATTGTGAAGGGGTTAGATCGGGTGGAAGCGGGGAAGATGTTCCCGATGATGGGTGAAACTAGAACTAGGGGGCATAGTCTTAGAATAAGGGGCTGCTCTTTCAAAACTGAGATGAGGAGGAACTACTTCACTCAGAGGGTGGTAGGTCCATGGAATATGCTGCCCCAAAAAGCTGTAGAAGCTACATCATTACATAAATTTAAAACAGAAATAGACAGTTTCCTAGAAGTAAAGGGAATTAAATGTTACGGGGAGCGGGCAGGAATTTGGACATGAGTCTAGGTTCGGATCGGTCATGGCCCTGTGGTTAGCGGAGCGGGCCCAGGGGCCGTGTAGCCTGATCCTGCTCCTATTTCGTGTGTCTAATCCTGTTAGATTCAGGAGATGGTTCTTTGATAGTAGATTGGCGGTTAGGATCAGATCAGCCATGATCTTATTGAATGGCGGAGCAGGCTCGAGGGGCCGATTGGCCTACTCCTGCTCCTATTTCTTATGTTCTTATGTTCCACTTCACCTGACGAAGGAGCAGCGCTCCGAAAGCTTGTGATTTCAAATAAAGCTGTTGGTCTATAACCTGGTGTTGTGTGACTTCTTACATTTGTCCACCCCAGTCCAACACCGGCATCTCCACACCATGGTTGCACATTGCACAGGAGGGCACAAGCAGGGATGTGGTCAGGAGGACCTGGGTGCAGTGGCGCAAACCTTTCAATGATCTCATTAGATCACAAAATGTTAGTACAAAGCCACACACAACCTCACCCTGCTGTGCCTCTCATCATATCCCCATCACTCTGTCTTCCCTACCTTACTCCTTACTCACACCAACTTACCTTGCACCTCCACCCATCTCTCTCTATCTACACTATCACATCCCCATCTCACCAGCCACCCCTCACACTCACCCTCATCCTAGTGTAATCATATGAACTAACAACACTCAAGGGTAACCACTTGGGTGTTTTATGCAATGTTCATGTAAGGTTTCTGTTAATGTGCTGTCAAACATTGAAACCTTTATTTTCAACACATTCCGATCTTGGATAGATTTGTGTGCACCTTTGGAAGAGGCTTAGGGAGTTTCACTGAATGATGAGACATAACGGTCCTCCCGCAATGGTGGTGAGTGTGAAAGGAATGGCTTGGGCATTGTTGGGATGCTTTACCATGTTGGTGTGCGGTGGTGCCAACCTGGTGCATCATGTGGCAGCCAGGGTGTACAGCGTCAAGTGAAGCAAATCTGGCCATGGTGAGGCCATCCTTGGCCTCTTGGGCAGCAATGTGCTCGGGTGTTAAAGCTCTCTGTCCTGTGTAGCACCAGGTGATTGCGGAGAAGGTTGGTTTGTTGGTGCTGCTGGTGTGCCTGGTGCTGCTGGTGTTGGGGCTGACCGTGGTTGGATTCTGAGGACCAAGATGAGACAGTATAAAGGGCACGCATGTTGATGGAATAGATGGCAGGTGAAGTAGAGATGACAGAAGCATTCTGTCAATGGTGAAAGATTTCTTCCAATGAGGTAAGAGTGGATAGAGAGTGGAATGTGGAAAGCCTGCAGAATCTTTGCTGGAAATGGACTGAGAAACAGCTTGTGGCTGAGGAAAGTGATGATCTGTCATGTGGGAGCTTTTACTGTACATTTGAAGCTGTCAAGTAATCAGCTGGAGCAATGGCAATTCAACTCCCGCCTCAGGTTCACAGACTTGGTCCCCGAGCAGCGGGGACCCTGTGGGCGAGCAATTAAATTTAAAAGGTAAGGTTAAAAGCATTATTAAGTGTCTGTCAACAACCCAATAATTGGTTTAATTGGGTTGCCCACCTCTGCAGGCTGGGTTGGATCGGAGATCATACACGCGCCTGTGGGAAAGGCACGTTGCAGCGAGTTGATAGCGGGGTCCCGACCCACTGTCAAAAAAAATCAAATTTCCCACCTGACCCACCACTGACCCCGTCCGCTGACCCCAGGGAAATTTCCAGCCTATGTAACTATGTTATGTGCAGTCAATAAATATGTATGTTCATAGGTTGGTTATGAATGACAAAATGTCCTTTTTCCAAGCAATGCTTTGCAGGCTCAGATTTCCAGGCGCTGTTTCGAGGTTCAGAAGAGGGATCTTGCACCAAAATCGGTCCTTCCCAGCAGAGTCAACATGGAGCAGGAACCAGGAAAATTCCAGCTGCAAGTTTTAGTGATTTTGAGAAATATTAGAATCTGAAAAAGAAAACCTGAGGATTTATAACAAATGAAATCATGTTTGAAATGTAAAATCAGGCAACAGCAGAGAGAAGGGTTTTGGTTTCCACGGTTGCAGTTCCAGTGACGGGTTTCTCGCTGCCTTGTGCAGGTTCCTCTGCCCCAGTCTCCGAAGCCTTTTGTTCAGCAACCTCCTTTCTCCTCTGGTTCACAACAACACTTTCCCAGTAAGTACGAGACTTCGTAGTGGAGTAAACTGAACAGACTTTATTGATACACAGTAAAGGTGATCAGTCTTAACTGAATACAGAGAGTGACTTTACCGCTTTCTCTATCTTTCCAGCCCATTCTGACAAACTGTTGACACCGTGCTCCTTTATACACCATATAAAATATCTTGACTACATCAAAGGAAAATGTCAAAATGACGAATCTATTTCCCAAATCCTCTGGAAACAGATTATCGATGGAAACAGTTTGCAATTGTTTCCCTCAGAACCATTTCCCCAAAACCAGACTTCCTGACGTAATATTTTCTAGCATCTTTGACCAATTGTTATCTGCATCTAATGGACACCTACTGCCCATGTTTATTACCCTAAAACTAAACATTAACCATTCATGGGTGATGTCATCACTGACACTTCTTCCCTTACACAAGCACTTTACATTTCAGAAACAAGCACTGCCTTCTCCCAGACACTTCAATGTCATCCTGTTTATATCTTGGAAAGCCTGACAATGCATTCCTTTTACGACACTTCCAGGAAAACCTGATGCTTTAAGATACAAAGTAGTTTAACTGTTAAACTTTTAACTTTCACAATGTCCAACATATCCGCCACTTTTTATTTCTTCTTCTAATGCATGCTCCTATAATGAGGTCGGCTGTTTATACAGGATAATTCTAGTCCACAAGTGCTGAACTATGTTTTAAACTGTCACCCACCATTCATGATTTCAAAAGGTAGATGTTCCCTTTTTAACGTTAGCATTGCATCATATCATATACATTTAGACTGCGGTTTTCCCAGCGCTCAGAGGGCGCGTTCAGAGGTGGGTCAGGTGTTAAACTTGCAATGATTGACGGCGGGTCGGAAACCCGCCGTGGAACCGCCTCTGTGTGAGTTTCAAAAGTGTCGGGTCTGTGATTTCACCACAGACCCGACATCAAGCAGCAGGTAAGGGATTTAAGGCGCTTAACTCCTTGATAAGTGCTTGTTAACTGCTACTTCGAGAGCCTTTTGCAATTTTCCAAAATTTGATTGGGATTTCACGACGTTCGGAGAACACGCCAGGTCAGTGTGTCGGGAAGACCAACGAGCTGGAAACTTCACAGCTGCAAATGCAGAATAAAAGCTGCTCTCTCAAATCTGCTCAATTTCAAATGTCAGAGGCTGCTGATTTCACAATTTGGGATACTGTCTTGAGGCTGTAAGTGTTTGTTGTTAACTCTATATGCACTGTCACCTGCATTGCTGGACATAAAAGGCGCCCTCATCCATCATTGTGCCACTTTAAATTAGGATCACACAAATGGCAACGATGTCAAACGTTCAAACAAGATTAATTTATTCCTACATAATAAAAGAAAAGAAACTTAACATAGAATTTTATCAGAACACCCAAGTGAGTACCCTTGTGATCATTTATGTGTCAGCTTTTCTCTTATGCATGCTTCTACGTTGTGCTACCCCTGTGTTTTCAGCAGAGGTAGAGGCAGCCTGCTCACTTCTGTGCTGTGCCTGCTTAGACGCCTTTGGCAGTTGTTCTCTGGGTTTTGGAGCCTTTGCAGACACACCCCATTGTGTACATCATGAGCATTACATTTCTAATGACATCAGATATCATATGTGTCACTCGCAAAAGCCAAATAAGATGGATGGAGAGGCATTCTGTCACCAGGTTGTTCAACTCAGCCCATCTCTCCGTTCTCCACTTCGAGCTGTTCCACTGATCCCACAATTTCCAGAGCGGCCTCCTCAGCGTTGGTCAGCTATGATAAGGATGGTGGTCCTCCTCCTGTTCTCTCTGTTAGATCCGTGTATATTAATGTTGTGTCCTTCAATAATCAGACAACAGACTGCAGGGAATAATTCAACAGGTGTTTACTGAATGAGGGTTACTCTAGAACTAACTGTACAGATCACTACTCAGGGTTTATATACAGGTGTGGTCACTGCCGGTCCTACAGTATACAGGAGCTGTAAAAAGTAGTTCTCCCCTTAAAGGTACATATATTACAATTCCTCCCCTTTTAGATTAACAGTACCACAACACCCATTTAACAGTTAAATATCAAACTAATTACAATTAACAGTTTTAACATGCAACATTAGCTGAAAATAGTCTATTTATAAATTCAGTCTTTGGGGAGGCTTCCTGATCCTTTCTGGATAGCGCCTTTCCCGAGTGTCTTGCTCTTGGTGCGGAGGCGATTCTGGCCCCCTGTCGTCGGTTGGTTCATCAGCTTCCGATGCTACTGCTTCTGGGGTAGATGCTACCTGTACGTCGGGTTCATCACCAGGTACGTATGGGCGAGGCATGGGGTTGACTTGTTCCTGTGACTCTAGGATCTGGTCAGCATGGCGTCTCACGATGCTCTCCCCAGCGTCCACTGTGTACATTAGTGGGCCCTGCCGTGTGCATATTGTTCCTGGCTGCAATTTTTCTGTTCGGTAGTCGCGGGCCAAGATTGGTTGCCCTACATTGAAGCTCCTTGTTGGCTTCTCATGGATGTGCTGGAATTGCTTACTCTCAGCATCTCTTCATACGTTTGGTCTGAGCAAATCCAGGCGAGATCTTAACCTTCGGTTAAAGAACATCATGGCTGGGGCTTGGTTGGTGACTGCATGTGTCGCATTCCGGTAGGCGAACAGGAAATTGTCCACCTTGTGCTGCAGCGGAATGTTGTCATTGTACATAGCATTTATTGCCTTCTTAAAGGTTTGTACGAACCTCTCAGCCAATCCATTTGTGGCTGGATGATACGGGGCGGATGTATAATGCCTTACCCCATTCCTTTTCATAAATCTTCGAAACTCTTCGGACACAAACTGTGGTCCGTTATCAGAGCAAATCTGCTCTGGCAAGCCGTTCCTGGCAAAAATGGTCCGTAGGACTGCAATAGTTTTCTCCGTGGTGGTGGAGGACATTTTGATCACCTCGGGCCATTTCGAGTGCGCATCCACGGCTATTAAAAACATTGAGTCCATGAATCGACCAGCAAAATCAATATGCACCCGTTGCCATGGAGATGAGGGCCACTCCCATGGGTGTAGAGGGGCATGTGGTGGTGCATTTTGGACCTTCTGGCATCCTGAGCAGCTCTTTGTCAGGTCCTTGATTTGCTGATCGATCCCCGGCCACCACACATAAGCCCTAGCAAGTTTTTCATTTTCACCCCTCCCAGATGACCTTCGTGAAGCTCATTGAGCACTCTCTCCCTTAACTTGGTTGGAATTACCACTCGGGATCCACACATCAAGGTCCCCTGGCATACTGACAGCTGTTCTCTTCTGGATGAGAATGCTGGCAACAGTGAGTCGCCATGTGCTGGCCATCCCTTCACCGTCAAATCATATACCCGAGACAGTGTCGGGTCATTTCGGGTCTCCTTCTCTATACCAGCGTTACTTACTGGCAAGCATTCAATTATAGTCGAATGAAATATTTCGACAGGATCCACTGCTGGTGCTTCCTCCGCAGTAGGCAGTGGCAGGCGTGATAGCCCATCAGCGTTTCCATGCTGTTTCGTGCCCTTATTCTCGATTTCATATTGGTACACCCCTGGAAAAAGGGACCATCTTTGTAGCCGTTGCGCAGTTATCACCGGAACGCTCTTCTTTGGATTAAAGATGGAGACAAGTGGCTGGTGGTCAGTCAGCAAGGTGAACTTCTGCCCGTGCAGATAGTGATTGAACTTTTTCACTCCCCACACTAGGCTGAGGGCCTCCCTGTCAATCTGGGCGTAGTTACGCTCGGCTGAGGTTAGTGATCATGACGCAAAGGCTATTGGCCTCTCTGAGCCGTCCGAGAATTTGTGCGACAGCACCGCTCCAATACCGCAGGGTGACGTATCACATGCCAACCGAATTGGTAACGCCGGGTTGTAATGGGCCAATACCTCTTTCGATGTAATTAGTGTTTTGCTCTTCTGGAAAGCTCGTCTACATTGGTCACTCCACTTCCATGTCACCCCAGTTTGCAGTAGGGTGTTCAGTGGGAGTAGTATTGTAGACAAATTTGGCAAGAACTTATGGTAGTAGTTTACCAGCCTGAGGAACGACCTCAGTTGTGACACATTTTCCGATGCTGGAGCCTTGACTACTGCCTCAACCTTCTCTGGGGACTTATGTAACCCCTCTTTATCGATAACGTGGCCACAATATGAGATCTGTTTTCTAAAAAACTCGCATTTGGGGCGGTTAACTCAGAGCCCATATTCCTGCAATCTAGTGGGCACCTGCTCCAGGTTGGCAAGGTGATCACTGTCATTTTCGCCCATAACCAGGGTGTCGTCCAAATAACACTGGGTCCCTGGGATCCCTTGCAGGACTTGTTCCATTGCCCTCTGCCAAATAGCCAGAGCTGATGCTACCCCGAATACCAGCCGATTGTATTGGTAGAGACCTTTATGGGTGTTGATTGTGAGGTATTTCTTTGATGCTTCTTCTACCTCCATTTGCAGATATGCCTGGGCCAGATCAATCTTAGTGAAGCGTTTCCCTCCAGATAGCGAGGCGAAAATATCTTCAATCCACAGAAGTGGATATTGTACGGTGTGAAGGACCGGGTTCACTGTTACCTTAAAGTCCCCACAGATGCGAACCCTCCTTGGTTCCCCAGGCGTGCTGCTCAACGACCTTTTCATCACAGGGATGATGGGTGTAGCCCACTCGCTCCAGTCTACCTTGGACAGTACACCTGAACGTTCCAGACTCTCCAGCTCTGCTTCGATGGCTGGGCGGATCGCATAAGGTACCGGTCTGGCCTTAAAAAATTTTGGGCTTGCGTTTTCTTCAATTTTAATCATCGCTGTCATGCCTTTTAGTGTTCCGAGTCCTTGCTGGAACACTTCTTTCGCATCAGTTAGGATCTTTGACAGTCGCCCAGGTGTGACATCGTCATCCTTTTTGTCAGCCACAGTCAGTGCCTGTATGGAATGCCAATCTAGCTGTATCTTCCGGATCCATTCATGTCCTAGTAGTGGTGGTCCTCCATCTGGCAATACATATAGGTCCATTTTTGGTGTTTCCTTGCCGTTATATATAACGTTCACCCTTATTTTTCCTTTGGGGTAGACTTTTTGCCCCGTGTACGTCTTCAAGACAATCTTTGTAATTCTCAAGGGTATATGTGAGAATAGCTACTTGTAGTCCCTTCGGCTTATGACTGTTGGGGCTGATCCTGTGTCCAATTCCATTTTCACTTGGACTCCTGCTATCTTGAGCGTGACCCAGATAGTTTGGTGATCCTCCGTTTTGATCACATTATGTAGTTTCAGACAACCCAGCTCCTTGCTTCCAGAGTCTGTATCACTCTTCTGTTCGTCTGAACTACTCTCCGTCACCTTATGTACCTTCTTATACTTCTCCTGTGGAGATTTCTTGCTGCTGGTTTTCTTTCCCGACCTGCAGACTCTTGCTATGTGTCCTACTTTTCCACACTATCTGCACACTTTGTCCTTGAACCAGCAGTCATTATAGATGTGTGTTGTTCTGCCGCAGCGATAGCACTTCACTGTTCCGTATGACATTTCATTTGTGCCATATTCTTGCGGTCTCCGTTGTATCTCTGCAGCGCCCCGTGCTGCTGCTTCGTGTGATACTGCAATGATGAAAGCCTTGTCCAGCGTAAGATCCTTTTCTGATAGAAGCCGTTTCTGGGTTCCTTCACTTTGAAGCCCACACACAAACTTGTCCCTTAAAGTATCTGCTACTCCCGTTCCAAACTGGCAGTGTTTCGATAGCTTGCGCAGTTCTGTTAAATACTCAGCATTACTTTCATCTTTATGCTGGTTCCTTTTGTGAAACTTAAATCTTTCTTCTATCAGCAGCGGTGTGGGGTTTAAGTGGTCCTGTAGGATTGACACTATGTTTTCAAAATCCTTTTCTACTGGCTTCTCTGGGGTTACTAGGTTTCGTAGTAAGCCGTACGTTTTTGCACCCATTGAATTCAACAATACCAGCGCTTTCTTGTCATCTGGCACTTCATTCGCCTTGCAGTATATTTCTATGCGTTCGACATATGTCGTCCAATCTTCGACTTCATTGTCGAACGCTGTGATACTGCCACTCTTCGGCATTTTTGGGTGTGGTTAGACTGGCTTAAAATGGCGTCTCCCGTGCTTTCCTTTCTTCCCCGCTGCGGCTTAAAATGGCGGCTCCCGCGCTGCTGCCAACGCCGCTCTCGGCGGTCCTCGTGGCAAATGGGGATGCCCTGTGGGTTTCGTGTGCTGCTCCTGCGCTGCTGCCAGCGCCGCTCTCTGTGGTCCTCGTGGCAATGGCAGCGCCTCGCGTTTTCCTGCGCGCCTCTCTCCTCCGTTGACGCTGCTTGGCCCTTGAACACCGGCTGCGCTCTGCTCTCTCTCGTCTCTCTCCCCAGTTGACGCTGCTCGGCCCTTGAACACTGGCTGTGCCCTGTGTGCTCTGGCCTCTCTCTCTCCCCCGTCAATGCTGCTCGGCCCTTGAACACCGGCTGCGCTCTGCTCTCTCTTGTCTCTCTCCCCCGTTGACGCCGCTCGGTCCTGAACACCGGCTGCGCGCTGTGCGCTCTGCCCTCTCTCTCTCCCCCGTCGACGCTGCTCAGCCTTTTTCTGTGCCTCTCGGTCGGGCTCTGGCCCGCCGCTGTCCGGGAAGGGTCTGCGCAGTACCTGTTGCCAGCCCGTTTTGCTGGACCACCATGACTGGAAAGCCAAGCCTGGCTCTCCACAGCCTCCCCTGCGATGCTCAAATCTCCGCTGGATGACTGGGCGGTTGCCCGTGGTCGACGCCCATGCTTCTGGACTCGACCTTCTTCCACTGTTCTCCAGGAGCGAATCCCTGGGAGGTGATGTGGAGTTGCAGGTAGGTTCGAACTTGCACGTCGCCACTGTTAGATCCATGTATCTTAATGTTGTGTCCTTCAATAATCAGACAACAGACTGCAGGGAACGATTCAACAGGTGTTTACTGAATGAGGGTTACTCTAGAACTAACTGTACAGATCACTACTCAAAGTTTATATACAGGTGTGGTCACTGCCGGTACTACAGTATACAGGAGCTGTAAAAAGTAGTTCTCCCCTTAAAGGTACATACATTACAATTTCGCTCTCCCTCTTATTGTGGGCTCTCTTTTCCTGCAATGAGGGAAAGAAGTGGAGATTCAGTGAGAGTGATGGAATGAGTGCAAAGAATGGATAGGATAGATGTTTAGAGGGAGGCTGTGAAGGAGTTTGTTCCCATAAAGAAGCAGCAGTCAGAAGCACCAGAAACCACCTGAGATCTAATGGGGAAATGGCCCCTTAAATGCACCAGCTGCAAATGCGTCAGCCTATCAGCTGACCAGAGCCACACCTTGTGATCAGGGTGAGTAACCCACACGGCGGCTTAACGAGGCCAATCAATGGGAAATTGTGTCAGCAGGCCAGCAGGAGCTGGCAGCAGGATGGGAACCTGCCCACTACCGTTCCCAATGCAAACCCACCTCCAGGAACAAAATCACGGCCTTAATGTTCAGGTTTTAAACTATAGGGGACGAAATTTGGCTCCTTTGCGCTAATGGGGCGCAAAGTCATTATCACCCAGGGCAGGGGCGGGGACGGAAAAAGACCCTCCCACGAAATTTGGCGGGGCGTTGCTGAGGTGCTACCCGATAGCGCCGCGCCACCACCAGTAACGCCCCGGGTCACTGCGCTGCTGTTGATGACACCATCACCGTGCACGGCAACCCCTCAGCGCTCCACCGCGTCCACTTACCGCCCTGCAGCAGAAATTCAGCTGCGCCCCATGAGGCTGCTGCGGGTGGTGTCAGTGCCAACCTCGCCGGTCGTGAGCCGGGCCGACCTCTGCTCGCGGGGCGGTAGTTACAGGGGAGTTGCAGCCGTGACCCTCGCCGCCATTGTCTTTCTATGGCTGACCTCCAGGTCAACCCTCCGTGGTGGTTCATGGCGTGGTCCTGGCCCCATCCTGCAGCCCTGCGCCCCGTCTCAGTGCCGGGCTGTGGCCTCGGTACCACGCCGCCCTGGTGGTCTAGTGTGGGCCATGGGAGGCTCTGCAGAGTGCGGAGCGGCCCCTCCCCTTTAACTGAAGGGGGCGTTGTAACGCGGCAGTGCTCTGCGGCGCCTCCGCCAATCGATGCCGATCGCGCCCCGACATCGCCTCGGTTACCACCCCACCAGGAAGTGGATCTCCCAAGATTGCGCTCCGCTTCCTGGGCGGGGCGGCAAGGTGAGTCTCACGGCCGGGACGGGACTTCCCATGTGACTGCTGCCCTTGTCCTTCTAGGTGGAAGAGGTCGCGGGTTTGGAAGGTGCTGCCGAAGAAGCCTTGGCGAGTTGCTGCAGTGCATTCTGTAGATGGTAGACACTGCAGCCACAGTACACCGGTGGTAGAGGGAGTGAATGTTTAAGATGGTGGATGGGGTGCCAATCAAGTGGGCTGCTTTGTCCTGGATGGTGTCGAGCTTATTAAGTGTTGTTTGAGCTGAACTTATCCAGGCAAGTGGAGAATATTCCATCACACTCCTTATTTGTGCCTTGTAGATGGTGGAAAGGCTTTGTGGAGTCAGGAGGTGAGACACTCGCCACAGAATACCTAGTCTCTGACCTGCTCTTGTTTCCACAGTATTTATGTGGCTGGTCCAGTTAAGTTTCTGGTCAATGGTGACCCTCAGTATGTTGATGGTGGGAGATTCACCGATGGTAATACCGTTGAACATCAAAGGTCGGTGGTTAGACTCTCACTTGTTGGAGATAGTCATTGCCTGGCACTTATGTGGCACGAATGTTACCTGCCACTTATCAGCCCAAGCCTGAACGTCATCCAGGTCTTACTGTATGCGGGCATGGACTGCTTCATTATCTGAGGAGTTCTGAATGGCACTGAATCAGCGAACATCCCCATTTCTGACCTTATGTTGACGGGAGGGTCATTGATGAAGCAGTTGAAGATGGTTGGGCCTAGGACACAGCCCCGAGGAACTCCTGCAGCAATGTCCTGGGGCTGTGACGATTGACCTTCAAGCACCACAACCACAGCCATTCACACCTCATCTAGAGTCATCTTTTGTTTCTTAACTTGTCCCAATACCTCTCTTTATGCCTTGCACCATCATTCCTTTTGTCAGTCAATCTCTCCTGCCTTCCAGCCTGTCACAGACCTTCCCTTTGTTCTTTCCGCCCCATCTCCCTGCGCCTACTTAAAAATCTCTCTTCTCTAAACTTTTCTAGTTCTGACGAAGGGTCCTCGACCCGAAACGTTGACTCTGTTTCTCTCTCCTCAATGCTGCCTGACCTGCTGAGTGTTTCCAGCATTTTCTGTTGTTAAACCACAGCCATCTTCCTTTGTGCTAGTTATGACTCCAGCCAGTGGAGAGTTTTCCTTCCAATTCCTATTGACTTCAGTTTTACTAGGGCTCCTTGATGCCACACTCGGTCAAATGCTGCCTTGATGTCAAGGGCAGTCACTCTCACCTCACCTCTGCAATTCAGTTCTTTTGTCCATGTTTCGACCAAGGCTGTAATGGGGTCAGGAGCCGAGTGGTCTTGGCGGAACTCAAACTGGGCATCAGTGAGCAGGTTATTGGTGAGTCAGTGCCGCTTGATAGCACTGTCAGTGACACCTTCCATCACATTGCTGATGATTGAGAGGAGACTGATGGGCCGTAATTGGCCAGATTGGATTTGTCCTGCTTTTTGGAGGATGGACAAGATGTCTGCTGGGCTGGCAGCTTCTTTCTGAACTGCTCGTCTCTTCAACTGTATCTGTGGTCATCCATTGCCTTCCTTTGCCCTTTCTTCCCCCAGTCTGCTCTCTTCAGTTGCTTAAGATACCCTGCCTCTGATAGTGAAGGCATTTCAGCCCAAACTACAAGTTCAAACTACAAGTTTAAAGCTCCCCCTGCAGAGTCCACTGCCCATCCCCCAGTGTCTTTGTTCTCACTGAGCTCCTTCAACTGCTGGAACTCTGCTGACCCTTGCCCTCTATCACTGGATTCCTCGCGGACAGGACCTCGGTGACTCCACCGTTTGACTCAGCGGCTGTGGCACTGCTTTGTTTTTTAGCCACTTCAAGTCTTAAGCTGCGGAATTCTTTCGTCAAATTAGTTTCCGATCTCCTGGTCTTCTCCGGACATCTAGACGATATTTCTGCTTTGAACTACATTGGATTACACTATGTTTCTGCACTGGATTACACTGTAAGACTTAGCTGCTGTGTCTCTATCTCTGAAAAGGAAAAATGATTTTTACCTTTAACCCTCGGGCTGTGTGTCTGCTGAACTGGTTCTACTGGTTTTTCAGCTCTGCTGGATTGTAGGTAGGAGCTCCACTTGCTGTCCGGTGATTCGTTTTGCCGGTTTTCAGCTTCGCTGGTCACTGGTTTATGGTTTTACTTTTTCTCCGCCGCTTTGATCTATGGTGACCTCCAACTTGCGTCAATTTCACCATCATCTTTCTGCACTGCTACCGACTCTCATTCCGACAGCAACAACCTCCATCCTCGAACTCTCTACCCTTCAAATAGCTTCTGGACTTCACTCGCCTGCTTTGGACAGCAGTTCGTCGATGCTCCGTGCCGGCCCCATCCTGCTCACGTCAGCTTGTCCTTCCATGGGACCTCTGACTTTGACCCTGGTCTCCCTGTTATTGTCTCCAACCTATTCCCTGCTACCAGGAAATATGTATCCCATTAATTATTACATTAAAACAGGCCTATGTAACCTGAGCTTTTCCCGTTTCCATTCGTTTTCGCACTTTGGCTGTCGCTCCAAACCCGAGCCATTCCACTTTTCCCCCCATTTTCCTTTTCTCTCTATCCCTCCCTGTCCGCTCTCTCCTGTCGTCATGCCTCCTTTCCTCTCTCCTCTCTCGGATACACTGCCCTCCCAAATCCCTACCCCAATCCTTCATTACACTTTGACCTTTCTACTCTCCTGCCACCATCCCAGGATTGACTCCCTCTTAGATAAGCCTACAGCTCCTCTCTGTGCCTGTCTAGGCATCCTACGAAGGGCCCATCGATGCACTGATCGCAGCCGCAACAATCCCAACTGTCCCATCCTGCTCTCTGGCCAACCTTCCAGCCCAGCGCGCCCACTGGGGGCAAATCTTGCCAATCTCCTC